>NW_023605194.1:12308926-12564630 GCF_014898055.3 Talpa occidentalis
TCTCCCCTCCACCCCCGCCCCCCTAAAAGTGTCTCTGGTTCATAGTTTTTTGTTGATTTTGATTTTCACTTTCTTGTAGTTATTCATTTTCCTGGTCCCTTATTTAAGTTTTCTAGATTCCTGCTATGAGTGAGACCATCCGGTATTTTCTTTTCGTTTTGGCTTATTTCGCTGAGCATGATCCCTTCCAGCGCCATCCATGTTGCTGCAAATTGCATGTGTTTATCTTTTTTGAATGCTGAGTAATATTCCATGGTATATATGTACCACATCTTCTTGATCCAGTCATCTATTTTTGGGCATTTGGGGTTGTTTCCAAAGCTTAGCTATTGTAAATAGTGCTGCTATAAACATAGGGGTGCAGGTGTTCTTTGGAATTGATGTTCTGTGTCCTTTGGGTAAATACCTAGGAGTGGAATTGCTGGATCATATGGAAGCTCTATGTTTAGTAGGTCCAGAAATCTCCATACAGCTTTCCACAGTGGTTGGACCAGTTTGCACTCCCACCAACAGTGCAGAAGAGTTCCTTTTTCTCCACACCCTCGCCAACATTTGTTGTTGCTAGTTTTTTTAATATGTGCCATTCTCACTGGTGTAAGATGGTATCTCATGGTAGTTTTGATTTGCATTTCCCTGATGACAAGTGATGTTGAACATTTTTTCATATGCCTGTTGGCCATTGCATTTCCTCTTCAGAGAAGTTTCTTTTAAGCTTTCTGCCCATTTTTGACTGGATTATTTCTTTGTTGTTGTTGAGTCTCATCAGCTCTTTGCAGATTTTTGTGATCAGTCCTTTATCATTAGTGTTGGGTGCAAAAATGTTCTCCATTTGGTGGGGTTTCTCTTTGTTTTTGTTATTGTCTCTTTGCTGTGCAAAAGCTCTTTAATTTGATGTAGTCCCAGCTGTTTATCTTTGCCTTCACTATCACTGCTTTGGGTGATGTGTCTGTAAAGAATGTCTTTGATGTGCAAATCACGTAGTGTTTCGCCTATATTTCCTTCTATATATTTTATGGTTTCAGGTCTTATGTCTAGTTCTTTAATCCATTTTGAGTTGATTTTTGTGTATGGGTGAGGTGGTGGTCAAGCTTCATTCTTTTGCATGTAGCGACCCAGTTTTCCCAGCACCATTTATTGAACAAACTTTCTTTGCTCCAATGCATATTCTTTGCTCCTTTGTCAAAGATTAGTTGACCATAAATCTGTGGGTTTATTTCTGGATTTTCTATTCGATTCCATTGGTCTGTATGTCTGTTCTTGTTCCCAATACCATGCAGTTTTGATGATTATGGCTTTGTAGTATAGTTTGAAGTCTGGGAGTCTGATGCCTCCATTCCCTTCTTTTTTTTTCAGGAGAGCTTTGGCTATTCGGGGTTTTTGGTGATTCCATATGAAATTCAGAAAAAATCTTAATGCCCTTTTTCCTTATAGGGTATGCAAGCAAACAGCAGTCAGGGGTCCAACCAGGCTGGTGGTGGGTGTGCTCTCAACTCTTGGCCCTCTCCCCAAGACAACGCTGCAAACAGCAAGAAACCAATGACTCAAACTTCAATGCTTTTAAACCCAAGTCTCCCACACTGGACTACATCCTACAGCTTGGCCTCTGAAGATATTTATATTGCTACGTGCTATGCAATATTTACAAGCATTTCAATGAAGACATTATAGAAAATTATACATTCAAATAAACTGATGGTTAAGCTTAGGCATTCTTAGCAGGGATGCAGCAAAACAGAGTGCATGGCCCAGGTTTCGTTTTGCCTTTTTAAGCAATTATGATTTAACACTACCTCCTCAGCAGTTGAGGATGTATTCTATTTTGCTTTATGATGATCAAATCTATCATTAAGCAATTAAAAAAATCATCAGTGCTACTTTCATCAAAGTCATAGTAGCAGAACCTCCCCTTAGTTACCTGGTTTGCTGCAGATAATTAACAAACACTATTCCCAGAGCCCTCACACATCAGTCAATGAAGCTGTGCTACCAATAATGATGCTCTGGAATGAGCAGGTACTATGTAAATTGAGGTTGTTAAACAAAAGGAATCATGTTAATTACAGCTTCATTCAAAAACGAGAATGAATCTGTTCTATTCTATGAAACGAGGCCACAGCAGCAGGAAGGACATCCCTTTTTCACAATTCAATAAAGAATGTAAAAGCCAGGAGATGAAGTAGCAGAAAACCTGAATGGGCAAAATTGTCAAGACACATTCCAAAGGCTCACTTGTGGAATTTACCAAACACGTATTTACTGAACAGACAAGAGAGACGTGTTCAGCATCACCCAGATCTCGGAGTTGAATGAATGACTCATTCGGAAAACAACAAAAGTGCGGTAAACTATTGACAAAGGACAGAAGGTAATTGGAAAGCCTTTTTAGAAATCGTGGGGAGAGTTAATCACTATCTATACCCTTTGTGAACTACATACATTCTATCACTGAATGTGAAATGTTCCATTCTGCTTATTCAGAAGTCACCATCGCAGGGACAGCTGGATGGATGTGGCTAGCGAACACATTTTGCTTTCTGTGAAACACTATTTTAAGCATTTCTGAACTGGCTAGCAACAACAACAAAAGTTTTAATAGGAGATTTCCCATAAAAAGATGGACTTTTACTTTTTTTTTTTTTAAATTCTGTATATCTGGCAACACTGAGTCCTACTTGCACACAGTAAACTCACATTGTCCTGAGCTCTGCTGCCCGTTCAGGAAAGCCTGGCTATGGAGTCTGCCCCCTCCCTGGCTGGCCTGATTCACTCCCTTATGTTCCCCGCTTTGCTGCTGTAGGATCTGAGCTTATGTCTCCTTGCTTATATGTCCATCCTTCCTTTCCCATCAGAGTGTAAACTACTTTTAAAATGAGGCTGTTTCTTACTCCTCCCTGTATATGCTGCATTTTAAGAAGCGAAGTCTGACACATGCAGGTGCTTGGGACATTTTTGCTAAGGGAGCGGCTGAACTTGAAAACAGAGTCGTCTTCTATAAATGTATAAAAATAGAATTACAGATTTTTAGAAGAAATATGGGCATTAAAAGTAATTGCACAGATGAGCAAACTGAGGTGCAAGAATCCAGCAGTGGAGCTCATTTCTGAAGGTCCCAAGTATCATGGCTCCTAAGTTAGTGATCCCTACAGTTAAAATAAATTCTTTTAAAGTGTCATACTCAAAAGGTATTATAAGGTGATAAAGGAATCTAATGTTTATTACACATTAAGTCATGTCAGTGCAAGAGTCACCCTAGCTGCCATAAGTAGGGCAAGAGCAGAATGAGAGACAATCTCCACATTGCCCAAACACCATTCCCAGAAAGAAATCCAGCACTCTACAGTCTAGGCTGCGACTTCATGATCTGGACTAGAACAACTTTCTGTTCCTTGCAAATCAGATAAATGGCCAAGTCCTAAAAATATTACATTCTTATCCATATATTTTTGTTCTCTTAAAAAATAAGGGGCCAGTTCTCACACAGAATTGTAAAACTTCCATCCTGCCGACCATTTCTCCATTCTTTTATTCACAATGGCATGTGAATTTGTTATTCTTAACAAATAATCAGGTGAGATGGAAAATTTAATATGTTTGAACTACTCATTGTGGCTGTGCAGGTCATCAGGGGGTGACATTCCACTCCCTTCACCCCATACGGATATCACGTATGAAATGAAACATACTTACTTGACCTGAGACCTGTGTTCAGGGTCTAAGAGAACATTTCACTCAGTGTTTGGTGAAACAGAGGAAGATCAGATCATAGAAACTCAACTGTCTCATGCGAACACGAGATGATGCTAGAATTTCTGGCCTTAATATTACTTTTCTTGATCCTCCCCTGCCCCATCTTTATTCTTTTCTTAATTTGAAATGAAGCTAGAAGGGAAAGCTAGCCTAAAGGATGGAATCCGTTCTCTCCTTTGATTTGGATATGTGACAATAGCACATGTCAATATATAAATGTGGGGGTAATAAATGTTTATATCTTGCAATCATCAGATTTCAATTCTAAAAAAATGACTGAAATCAGAATGATTTGCAATGATCAATTGTCTTCTTTCACTTGGCTTAATGTTTTCAAGGTTGATCCATGTTTTAGCAGGAATCAACTTGCTTTATGGCTGAGTACTATTTCATTGCAAGGATGCACATTTTATTCATCCATTGATGGGCATTTCAGTTGTTTTTACCTTTTGGCTATTATGAATACTGCTGCTATGATCATTCATGTAACATACCTTTTAAAATATTGTTTTCAATTATGTTGGATATATACTTAGGAATGGAATTGCTGACTCATATGCGAATTCTGTGTTTAACATTTTGAGGAATCATACAACTGTTTTCCATAGTTGGCTATGCCATTGTACATTCTTATTAGCACTGTATTAGAGTTCTAATTTCTTTTTGCCCAAAATTGCTATTTTCCATTTTTTTAAAAAAAAATTATGACCATTCTGGGCCTCTCTGGTGGCGTAAGGGGTTAAGACTCAACCTATGAAGCTCTCCACAGCCACTGTAGCATGAGTTCGATCCCTGGCCAGGGAGCTACCCACATGGTGCAGCAGACCTCTCCTGACTCACCTGCTGCTCCCCTCAACAGTGTTTCAGTCAATCTGCCTGTTTTGTTCCCCACTCTGTCTCTGGTGAATCCTCTCACCCTCCACACCTCTGGCCTGTACCTCAGTTCTTGTATATATAAATAAATAAATCTTAAAAAAAATTATGACCATTCTACCAGATGCAGGTAGGATCTCACTATGGTTTTGATTTGGATTTCCCTAATGACTAATGAAGTAGAACATTGTTTCTTGCACTTTTGCCGGTATATGTATCTTCTTTGGAGAAATGTCTATTTTAAGTCTTTTGTCAGATTAAAACTGGCTTCTCTTTTTGTAATTAAGTTGTAAGAGTTTATTATTCTGGATATTAGACCCTTATCAGATCTGTGATGTTCAAATTCTCTAGGCTGTCTTTTTACACTCCAGATAGTGTTTTTCAATGCACCAAAGTTTTTAATGTTGATAAAGTTTAATTGACCTATTTTTTCTTTCGCTGCCTGTGTTTTTGATGTCATATCTAAAAATCCATTGCTACATCCAGGCCATGCTTTCTCCTAAGAGTTTGACAGCTTCAGTTTTCACAGTTAGGTATATGGCCCATTGTGATTTCATTTTTATTTATGGTGTGAGGTAGAAGAGCACTGAGCTATTTTTGATTCACACAAAATATTTAGCATTTATCTAGAAGAAGTTACCTTCATCTTAAATATCTATCCTAGTTTTTTAAAACCTAATTTATACTCTAACTCAAAGCCTGGATCAATGTTTTCATGGATTTATAAATTATTATGTTTTACACATCAATTTCCCGTATTTTGAGCTCACTGAAAGCAGACAACAAAGTTAAAATAGAAGACGGGGACATGGATACACTGAATAAATGGAAAAAATAAAATTACTGAGTTTGAAGACACATAGGGCAATGGATAGAGGCAGAGAGAGGCTTTGAACATCAGTGCTGCTGAACTTGAGATGCAAAATTTTGACCTAACGGATGATCAACATGCAAGAAATATTAGGCAGGAAGTAATTTTATATTTAGAGGGGGGAAACTGAGAGAGAAGACTGACATGAAAAATGGCTTAGAAATTAAGGAAATAATTCAAGTTTGGAAATACAGTGTTATAAATCAAGATTACCTTGATAATATAAAAGTTTTGAAATAAAATGCAAAGGTGTCAAATGAGTCAACAAGATGTCATTTCTGCTATCCACCTATCTAGTCCCTAGAACAAATGGACACACATCAGCCACACATGCAGTCACCCTTTGCACCCAACGGAGGGTTGAAGTCATCATCAGATGCGTAGACCCTAAGAATATTACTCAGCAATCAAAAAAGATAAACTCATGCAATTTGCAGCAACATGGATGGAGCTGGAAGGGATCACGCTCAGTGAAATAAACCAGAAAGAAAAAGAAAAGTACTGGATGATCTCACGCATAGCAGGAATTTAGCATGCTTTACAACTAAAGCTCTCCTTGCAGCATGCTAGCTGGTGAAGTCCAGTAATCAGAGCAGACACAGGAGTGAAGACCGACTTGCTATCCTTTATGTGTAGCACGGGGGCCTTTTCTCAGTCGACAACAGAGTATCCCCATTATCAGCTTTCAGCTAGAACCTTCATTCTTGAATTTTCTGCCACTTACTTTCTTCAGAAACCTGAGTGAGATGACTGAAATGCTGTAGAAGGGCCAGTTCTCGGCCAAGGTGCTCATCTGGAGGCAGGTGTCTTTGTTTCTGGACCAGACACATTTATGGAACCATTTAATACACAGAGTTATTTGAGCCTCATTCTAGTCTGGCTAAATTAAAAATCACTGGACGTGGGGCCCAGATGTGTATATTCATTACATTTTCTAGAATGTGTACGTACTCTTTGTTAAGGACAGTTGACGTTCATTCCTCAACATTCTCTAGTGCTACATACATGGTCCCAATATTGACTTTTATCCCTTTAACTCTGGATCTTTGTTATTCAAAGATTTACTGAAGAAATATAAAATAGGAAATAATTTTTACGCTGCCTTAATCAAACTTATTTCAAGCATAGGATTGATCACATTTCTTCGTAACTCTTGAAGACTACTATGCTTCTTTCCTTTTTGGGCTAGAAAATTTTTTTTTTGATAGTAAAGGAAATAGTTCATTTTGATACCCACTATTTATATTCTTTTATACTCTTAATACAAGCTATGTAATCCAACATATTTTCATCTTTGGCCTGAATCCTAGGAAGCTCCGGGAAAGTTTGATTCTTCATTGTAAGAGCATTGCTCTAGGATTTCTTAATATTACCCCACCCCCATCTTCCCTTTACTTTTTGGCTTCTCTTATTTTGTCTTGGATTAATTTTTTTTTCTCTTGCTATATCTACTTGATCTTGCATTTTAAAACACTGCTTTTTCTGGAAGTCAGTGGGACACAGATCAATCAATCAGTAAAAGTCAGTCAGATTTTTAAAACATAAATTTCCAGGCTGCATATCTACAGTCTCTAATTTAGTTGGCTCAAGGAGCTGTACTTCTAGCACGTTCCCAGATAGTGCTTGTTTCCTGGGACTATGCTCTGAGGACCACTGTATAAAGCAGGAGCTAGCAAACGAGAACATTTAAGCCAATCTAACCTATGAACCGTTTTTGTTTTGTTTTGTTTTTGCAAATAAAGTTTAACTGCAACACACACAAATACACGCAGTGAAATTCAGAGCAATCCACAGAGGACCCTAAAACCCCAGGGGAGAATTTATACTCTATTCCAAAGCAGTCAAGAGGTGGAGCCATTTTATTCACGAATAACTCTAAGGCAGAAGGGCCATGCATTTTAGACACTGACATGTTGAGTGGCAGTAATGAACAAAATCCAAGACAAGGTATGAACAAATGGAGGAAAACATAACAAAAAAGGGAAGGCTGACTTATGGTAATTTTTGGCAGAGTTTAAGGTGATATGAATTTCATCTTATTTTAAATGTAAAATGTATGTATGAAAGATCCAAACTGAGCCCACATTATGGTCTTCCTAAAAAAAAAAAAAAAGAAGGAACTCAGGATTTCCAAATATTTATGCTACCCTCTGACATTACAGAAAAGTTTAAATAAATATAGATTTTGATCATGTATCTCATCAGATGGCAACTGCTGGTCGGTCAGTTGAAGGACAGTAAAGAATTATTCATTTTTGTAAACTAAAACATCAGTTTGACCCCAGAAGGATAGTACATATCCAAATATATGCTTAAAGACTTCTTTTGGTAAAACTCCTTAAAAAAGAGTTTACTTTCGTTTGCTTTCTTAGAAAGAGATATGACATTGGGAGTTTCAAAAATACAAAATAAAACAAAGTCACTATTGTTTCTAACTACAATAAAGAATTTATTTGATTTCATCAGCAAGACTGTACATTGACATAATTAGCATAATTATAAGAAGAATTTTTAATTACATCTCAATAGGCTGTATTAGAGAATCACTAAAATCACATCTATTACCAAACTTCCATGCAAGAATATTAACAATTTGAGATGGGGCTAAAGACATGAAGATTGATTGATTGATTGATTTTTCAAGATTTATTTATGCATACAGGAACTGGGATATAGGCCAGAGGTGTGGGGGTGGTGGGGTGAGAGGATTCACCAGAGACAGAGTAGGCAGCAGAACAGGCATATCTACTGAAATACACTGCTGAGGGGAGCAGCTGGCAAGACAGAAAAGATCTGCTGTGCCATGTGGGTCAGCTCCCTGGTCAGGGATCAAACGCATGTTGCAGTGGTGGAGATAGCTTGATAGCGCTGAGATTTTAACCTCTGTGCCACCAGGGAGGCCCAAGATATATAGATTTAAACCTTTAGTGATGAGAAACTGACTTCTTTCATCCAGTATCTACCCAATAAAAGTTTATTGCTTACAGGCTGTGTGTAAAATACGGCAATGAACACTTCCTTTCAGGGAAGGTTTTTATTTTGGCTGCCATTTCTTGACTGCTTCATTGTAGGCCAGCCACTGTGCTAAGTACTTGATGGACACAGCATTTAATCTTTATAACCACCAAATGACGTAGATTACTATTAATAGCTGAAGACAAGGAATCTGATGCTCAGAGAGGTGAAGTCATGTGCTAAAGGTTGGTCAGCAGTTAAAACCCAAGACTGACTGGTCCCCACGATGATGGCTATGACCATAGGTACAAACTGCTTTCAACACTCTACAAGTGGCCAATATCACAGGAATTTCAGTCTCGCATTTGGAGCAGCTTTGGACAAACATGTAACGAAAAAGAAAGCTAGATATTTTATGATGTCTTGAATGCCATAAATCACATGTAAGCAAGAGAGTGTAAGGCAAAATGAAAAGAATTAAAAAATGACACCTTCTACTCAAAAAACGAAAAGCAAGGCCTGAGAGTCTCACACATCATGGGCCACTTATCAGGCTAAGCTGGCCTGTTTTTCCAATGTTTTCTACTCTCCATTCCTCTTCAGGATTTTGCATATTTTGTTTTTCAGGAAGTCACTGCACTCTCATGAAATGCATGGTGACTGCCAGTGTAAAGACCACTCATCTGCTAGGACCCAGTTAACTCTTTGGTCTGTTTTCATCACCCATCGGTCTGCACGGCCTTGTGAATATCTTCACGGCGTCACTCACAAGGAGGCTGACTTTGAGTTCACTGAGGACTTGTCTACACTGAAGTTCAGACATTGTTCTAAGCATTGACTCCATCATGAACATCCTGGTAGGAATCATGGCAGCTTCTAAATGTAATCAATCAGAGGAGTATACTCTTTTCCCATTTCTGTCTGGGAAGTGTCAGGAAATATAACAAATAATAGCTCTATGGCTAAAATAAATGTCCTTTGATAAAACAGGAATGGATAGAGTAGACTTTCCCAAACTTTTATATCAATCTTCCCTTCTTGGCGGGACCATTCTTGGAAATAGGAAAGTAATTCAGTGTCCAAAGTCCATACATTATATCCTTGATATATATCAGTTTTTAAAAATTATATTACTACTTTTATTTAAATATAGAGATCAGGGCCTCCCTGGTGGCGCAAGGGGTTAAGACGCAACCTATGAAGCTGCCCACAGCCTCTGCAGCACAAAGTTTGATCCCCGGCCAGCCAGGGAGCAACCAACATGGTGCAGCAGACCTCTCCTGACTCTCCCAGTGCTCCCCTCAGCAGTGTACTTTGGTCAGTCTGCCTGTTCTGTTCCCCACTCTGTCTTTGTTGAATCCTCTCATCCCCCGCACTTCTGGCCTGTACTCCAGCTCTTGTATGCATAAATAAATAAATTAAAGAAATTAATATAGAGATCAATTTCATCAAAAAGCGGCTGAGACCACTAAGTACTACCGCAACATTTTAAGAGATGATGTTGATATCTTTTCTACCCAATCGTGACATTGAGATACTAAAACTGTTTTGCCATAATTATAATCTCATCTGAAAATCATATAATAGACCAGTTATACATAAAAGAAAGTCTGAAGACAGAGTTACTCCCCTCTGTTGGCTTTCAAGAGCCAAAGAGGACAGCACCCCAAATAGAGCTGAACACGACCAATCAGCTGGGCTTGCTGTTGTGTAGGTTACAGAGCAGTACTTAAAATTATATTCACTATGAAGAGAAGCCATAGCCTTTTCAAATCCAAGACTTAATTTACAAAATAAAGACTAGCAGAAAGATATATTTAACTTACCAAAGCAATCAGTCGTGTAAACAAGAGAGACTATGTCTCATAGATTAGAAAGTCAAGTTCAGCAGAAACACCAGGAAGTAGCTTCTATGCATTTCATGTAAATAACATGAAGACATAGTAAGGGCTATTTTTACTCTTGGAGGACATATTTGATGGGAACGCAGATGGATTTTCCCATTGTCGCCCTATTTGAATTTATAGAGATGTAGATTATAAGAAAGCATACAAAAGCTCTTCTAGCAGAGAATGTGTCTAATCTATCTGTATCCTCCCTGCTGTGTCTGGCACACTGCAGAGCCTATAGTAGGCACTAAGTAAATATCATATGTAATAGTACATCATAAGCCATACTTCAAATCATTGATATCAATTCACTTTTGGGGACTGATATACTTTGTGAATCCAGATGATGCCAAAACATAATGGAACTTCTTTTTTTCATACAAACAGAAAGCTCAGGAAGCTGGTGAACAGCTCAGCAACCTAGAAACGGGCTGTGCAGAGCACTCTTTGAATACGAATTAGCAGTGGGTAATGGCAGCATATTTATGAGGTCTCTTGCCGGGTCCTTTCCTCCTGTGAATGCTGTATAATTCATTGCGCGCGCCCTGACCCCAGTGCGCTCCTGTTCTGACAAATCATACTTGATTAAGACAAATCTTTATTAGTTAGCTAGTCAACTTCCCCATTTATCACTGGCAAATCCCATTCTACTCTTCAGGTGCAGGAAAAGTGACTGAAACCTTAAAAAAAACAAAACAAAACCCCCCACACCCAAACATCTAAATACAAATAAAATATTTGTTTAACACAGTAAGTAAAACCAGAAGATGCAATGTTGTAATAGATGATTAAACAAATTATTTCATACTTAGACATTACACCCACTGACAAGCTCAAACCCACTATACAATTCACCCAGGCTGAGGAAATGTTAATTAGGAATTTTTATCTCCTACTTAACTTTTGTTTTGAAAGCAAAATGCCATATTTTAAAAACTGTATCACAAAGTTGGAGGCTTAAAGCACTGAAATTAAAAAAAGGAGACTGCTGAGTAGAGAGAATAGTTACGACTCCTACCAAAAGAATAACAACAACAAATCTTTAAAGAAGGGAGACACAATAAGGCAGACTGAATTCAAAATGATTCTTGACTCTTCAGCACCATAGGAAAATACATCTTTTTTCGAACTGTCTGCAATATTGTCATGAACTTCAAATGTCGGTTTACTCTAAAGATGACTTAATGTATTTACAGTGGCTGACACTTATTTGAGAGTTGGGCACACTGAGCTTAATACCACAAATATTCTCAGAAACCAGTTGATGAAGCCATCAGTAACAAAGAAGCATCCCATGTCCCAGGTCTGCCATTGAATATAATAAATAGCATCTTCTGACAAGTTTCAAAATTCCACTGCTTACATGGCTATAGAAGTAGGTACAAATCATTAACTTTCTCTCCTTAGTGACAGTAAAAGAGAGAGCAAGATGGACTGAGAATGAGTATGGGTTGAGTTCACTTTCATTTCTCATATTTTCACTTTTATTCCTGATTCCAATGGAGGAAGGCCATCTTTTTAGCTTTTTCTTAAGAATATACCTAGTCAATCCAGACTTGTAATCAGTGTGTACTTTCTACATGGATTAATTCAATGATTCCTTTAAAAAAATGGAGAGATGATGCAATATAGGAATTATTTTATCAGAAAATTTATGTGAGATCCTAAACATTCTGCATTAATAATAAATCTATATATAACCTATGAGGAAAAGCCAGTTTTAGTTTTGACAACTTTAAATGAAATGCCAGTTAGTACTATGTAGTATGCATATATTTTACTTTATTGATGTCCTTAAGTATTAAATGGAAAGTAGCATTCAAAAACATTTTGTATGTTGGTGCTGTCTTATATTTGCCCAAATTTCCCATTTAGAAAATGTAGATACATCTTGAGAAATCAGGTCAAAACTTGGTATGAGGGACTTCAAAAGAACACCTGGTGCAGTGGGAAATAGTGTGTTGATGATTTTATAAGCAGACTGACTCTGATTATATCTACAGATTCAGAAGAGATCACACCTTAAGAATCCTCCCCACTCTACAGGTCTTTCATCACGATCTCAAAGCACTGAACACATACTCTGAAAGTGAAAATTGCCATGGTCTCATTGGCCAATCTTCATTCCATTTGGGGGTGGGCTGAAGACCTAAGTAGATTACAATATGCCCATGGAATTAAATGAAAAAATTTGTACTCATTTTCATTTGCTCATGGATTCTTCATCTATCTTGCTTAGAAATCCCTATAAAGATTAACTCTCTTAAGAAGGTTAAACAATTTGCCCATGGAGACAAATTTTACATCAGTGATAGGATTAAAATTCAATTCAAGAAATATTTTTGAGAGCTGAATATGTGGCAGGTCCTGTGGAGGAAGAAAGAAGAACAAGGCATGCTCCCAACTTGAAATAGCTCACATTTCAGTGGAGTAGAATTATAAGAAAACAATCTCCATCACAACCGAGCATAAAACGCAGTGCATGCACTAAATCCAGGAATATGCCAATGAAAGCAAACTGATGATAACCCTCCAAGAACTTGTTCATTGTCTCTGCAGATCTCCAGGATTCCTACTTCCTGACTCCTATTTGAGGCTTCTTGGCCCCACACTCATCATCATCTGCCTCACAGTGATATAAATATCTTTTGATATAATTTAAAATCTTAGATCTACATAATATAATGCAATGTCACTTGAATAAAAACTATTTAAAGAATGAAATCTGAGTCTCTTGACAATCATTTACCAGAGTAACTGATACTCTGCAACTCAAATTTCAAGTTTAGAAGACAAAAGTAAAGACTAATGGGAACTATGATGCCTACTTTTTTCACTTAAAAAAGTAGCTTAAAAATAGACATAATACTAACTTGAAGCTACTGTAAACAATACATATTTACTGCAATAGGATGGGTATTTGGATAATTTATAAGGAAAGTTTTACTGCTAGCAATATTTGCAAGTAAAAATGTTGAAAAGCATCTGGTTCAGCCACTTCTACTTACAAACATTTCTTTCATCCAAACATTTCATAAATCAAAGTGGATCATGAAAACATAATATTCTCTTCTGTCTGCCCACTGCCTATCTCTGTTATCAGGTAACCAAGGAGCAATATGTTGCTATTTGGTGGTGTTTCCTTTCTACGTAATGCTTGGCTCATAACAGATGCTTTATATATACTTTCTAGATGGATGAATGAAGGATGGATAGATGAATGGAAAGATGGATTGGTGGATAACTGAAAGGTGGGTAGGTCAACAGAAAAAAGTAGTCATGTAAGGAAAACTAAAAAGGGGAGAACATTAAAAGGGGAGAAACTAGAATGATAAAGATGGTAAAGAGACTTATTGAAGGAAGTAGACGATGATTAATAGAATTCTAGAGTTGGCAAAGAGAAAGTATTTACTCCACTCAGGTTGGATTAGATCATCTGGAGAAAAGCTATTTTTCTAAATGGCATATCAGGCAGAACTTGCATTTGAATGCAGATTTCTTAACTCTTCATTACATATGCTATGTAACACATAAAACTCCAGCAGAAAGTTCAAGACCATGTAATTAGTGTGGGCTCCTTCCTATTAGAGCCAATGAATGGCCTTAGGGCATGACTCCTTAAATAGCCCTATAACTTCCTGCAAGAGTTGGTGAACTGCTAGGGAGGCAGATTTTTACCATGAAGCATCCCACACAGCACTGGTCTAATTCGTCATTTTAGAGATGCTCTCTAATACAAGTCGGAAATAGCAAATACCTAACCATTCATGTCCTGCAATGAGTAACTGGGTCAAGATAGGTAGCAGAAGGGAGAAGAAATACACTTTGTTCTTACAGTTCACTTAGTTAGATTTTACTTAATTTGGGGAAAATAATTCAAATAGGTTAGATCCTCAGCTATTGCAAACTGATGACTCATTGATTCAACAAATGTTTACCAAGTGCTTGTATGTACTGGGCATGAGACTAAGAAGTTAAATATGGCCTCAGATGACCATAGAGAGCTCCTAGGCAGACAACGGTTCTTTGAAAGTTAAAAAACATTTAATACATAAAACTGTTTGCTTGAAGAGTTAGAGATAATATCATCAGTGCTTTCAATTGGCAAACACCTTCCTAGAAATCAAAATTAAGTATCAAATAATTGTACTAGTTTGCTGTTAGGTCTTAACTATGATCTAAACCAAACCAGTCCCACCAGACTATAATTTTATCATTATGTTTAAGGTTGAAGGCAGTATAGTCAGATATTCTAATGCAAACACTTGATAGAGAAACCCAATTCTGCTGCAAATTTTCAGAATGTGTTAAAATTGATGTCAATGTCTCAGTAATTTCGCAGTTTAAAAAACAGTTAGAAATGTAATGACTACACTACACTTGATTAAAGCATTTACAGCTCTAATCAAAAACTGACAGCAAGATCAAAGATGTTAACTTAAATCTCTCTTCTAATTATGTTTAAAATGCCACACCTCAGGCCTGTCTCTCCTCTTCTTTTTCAAACCAAATTCTGCTTAAGAAAGATCTAACACTTCTTAACAGTTCATTATCCAATAAAACTATTCAAAGCTTAAAAGCAATCTACACAATTAGTCAGGACCTCAGGGAGTCCACCGGTAGTCTTTATTACAGGACTTCATATTAAAACACCTTAATTATATTTGTCAAATGGATTTCATTAAAACCCATCGTCACTTTAATTTTCATATTTTGACAGTGCTGGCATAGGCATTATTACCACCTGCCAGGCTAGGAACTACAACAAAATTGTCAAATTCCTTCAAATCCTAAGCAGTTTCTTTTGTACCTGACTGGTAGTTTTCCCCGTCCAGGGCATCTCTCATAATTAGGAGAATTAAAATATCCCATTTAAATTCTACTCTCAATATATACGTTTCTTGCAGGTATAGGAAAAACAACTACATCTGTGCCGGGTTACCAGTGCACTCTGCAGAGAGGGTGAAGCACATACTTTGCAGTGTATCTGAATAGCAAAGCTGAGACATCAAACAGAATGCACTATGATTCAATCACATCACAACCATCAGGACTTGAAAGCCGGGACATTTTTTTTTTACTTCCTATTCATTATGCTGCCATATTTCATAAAATATACGGTGTTCCTGACCATTCACTTGAGATTCAATTGTATTTTCATTTGCCACTGAGATTTAGACTGTTGAAACAGCAAATGGAAAAAATATATACATCCCTTTCTTTTCAGCCTGGCAATATTCAATGTCAACAGAGATGCAATGTTTATAGCACTCTCCTAATTCAGTTAGTTATGCAACTTCAGGAAAATGGAGGTTTGTACACCCAGCAGCAAAGCATTTTTGTCTGTTTTTTTCTCTTGATTTGTTAAGTTGTTGGTAGCATATGCAAAATAGAAGAGTTTTCTCAGTGATCTGCCCTTTAGATTAGGGCACATAAAATTCTGTTTTTCAAGTGTCTAACAGAGAACAAGGATAGCAAAAAAAGGTAGACATTTTTCCAACCTAACAGACTCAGAAGATAACAAAGGAGAGTAGGTTTCTGGTCCATGTCTAACACATGGCAGGGCTTTGTACAATGGTCTCTGGAGTAATAATCACCTTGTTTTATAATTACTTTAAATCATAGTAAGTGGTCTTTGGTAATTTTGAGTAAGGCTTGAATTTTAAAGATTTACCTACAAAATCTAAAGATATTTAAAAAGTTATAAGTGATCACTGACTTACATGTCTCCAAATGTAATAGAATTAAAAGAGAAAAGATGCTCTGAGAATTACTCATAGGGGCAGTGCATTTAAATACAGTTCCAACATCCCTGCTGCCTGGAAGCCTTTCACCATCAACTTGGCTGGCAACGTGCCCCCTCCTCTGGATTCAGATCAATTCATTATCTGTACCACTATTATGGCACATGTTCCAAGGCTAGCGTTTTGTTCGTGTGTCTATATGCAGAGTCTAGTAGAGTGCTTGGTATTGGGCACACAATGTAGATCTTCTGGAGAATGACCAGCCACGCTGATGACTGTCTCCCTTACCAGACTCAAGCAGCTCCCCCCACAGGGAATAAATCTTACACATTAGTCAAGTGCCCCATACAATGCCTTATAATTAGCAGTCACTTGACATCTCTGTGGCTCTGTAGAGCTATTGACCTCTAACTATCAATATAAGTAAGTATATATATAGATATTTATGTTTACACAGATCTAGATATACAGAGATATATGCTATGTTTATGAGTGTGCATGTATGTGCCAGTATATTGAAATTGGCTGAGTACAAAATTTATTTAAAAAGCTCTAAAATTTTTATATCAAAAAAAAAAAATAAGCACCACTGATTCCTTTAAAATTTTTATCAATGTCACTATAATCTCAAAGCAGGAATTCTTCTTCGTCCCATCATCCCGTTACTGATCCTTCAGCCACCCTGCCTGAGATGGGAAAACTGATGGGACTGATGAAGTAGGTAGCTTGGAGAAACACAACTTAGCCATTCTGCAGTGGCAATCAGGATTCTCTTCCAGAGTGTCTCAGCAGCAAGAAAGTACATTCCATTGCAACCAGTCAATAATTTATTTGAAGCCATTATTATTAATAATCACAGAACACATGGATTTTTCTCATTAGGAAAAAAATTGGAACAATCTACTATTTTAGAAAAGTTCCTAGAGGGACACTTCAAAAATGAGACCAGATGTGGTCTACATGCCGGAATATTTGAAGCTGATTTGATATAAATAGAGGCCTACAGAAACCCTGCTGACATTGAAGTCACAGGCACAAGTAAGTTATGAATACTGCATTTATGCCATTTTAAATGCAATACATGCTAACTTGGTGCTCAAAGAAGGATTTTGGCGATTTGAGAATCTTTCTGTCTTAACACTCCACTACCCATTTCTGCTCGGTGACACCCTGGCTCTGGCTATTCACAAAGGTTAACACGATTCCTGAAATTTTGTTGTCCATCTGTGACCAAGCAAGTCCAAGCGCGAGAGTTAGCCTGTAGAATAAAAACTCTCTAGACTTTACACAATGGATTGACATAAGATGTGTCAAATGTGGTCTGTAAGAGCAAGCACTTCGGACAGCACTTAAAATGCAACAGAAAGTTTGGGTAGTCTCAGACTCCCAGGGAAAAGGGCTAATTAGGGAATGGGGAAGAAGCATCCAGGGGGACAGGGGTACTGGAGCTAATGGAGAAGAGAAGATCATTTTCAGGAGACTGTCTGCCTGGGTGGCTTTGGTACTAAAGCTGGGACCTTGGCCGATCTTTGAATTTTTCCCACACTATCAAGACTGCCACCTCTACCCCTTGCTATGCGCATCTCCCCTCTTCAGACTGCATTGTCATGTCCATCATCACTTGGCCCCTGACTGTGGTCTCTGTGAGTTCCCCCAGACTCCCCACTTTCTGAACTCATGAGCCCTGGTTGGGCTCCTCCACCTTTCTGAAAGTGAATGGCAAAATAAGGAAAGCAGTTGTTGTGGTTTTTCTCTTATCAACAGCAGCGTGGCATGCTGGAGGGCTGGGGGAGTGGGGAGGTGATGTGGGACATATGGGATCACAGAAGCCTGCAGGAGGACTGGAAGGAGAGTAGCGAAGGCTTTCGAACAGCATGATCAGAGAGAGAGCCTGAAGTGTCCAACTGACAGCTCTACAAGCCCGCTCAGATAGTGCTTTTTCCAACAGGAGAAAAATCCGTGACTTTTGCTGGTTTTTTTTTTCCCCTCCTCCTTTTAGAATGATTACCTTGGGGAAAAAAAGTCATTGCTTTTTCTGTAATATTCACAAGACAACAAAGCAATATTTACAATTCTTTTGAAGTTATACAAAAACAGCCAAGGAGAATATGCCTGATTGTCTACTGTTGGCTAGAAACAGACTTGTGCCTTCAGCACTGGCAATTTGGATGCTGAACCACAGAGTTCATCAACATGTTTCTGGGGCCCAGACATAGAATGACACCCAGATCTGCTTCTGGACTGAGCCCCAATATTTTGCATTCTTACTACCCTCAGAGCTACTATTCTCTCATACACAAAAGAGCAGTGGTTCTCTTTAAATAAAGCCACAACTGCCTAATTCAATAGTTGCCAGATCATGGGCCATTATTAAAAATACTTTAGCTATATTTTTCTAGTGGGACTCAACACTTAATACGGTATGCTAATAAAGGCAAACAAATCACTTATAAAGTGAAAAAACCTGATCTATAGAGGCTAATGTGTTTTTGTATTTAATTTACTCTTGGAGTGCTGAGATCCTCCCTACCCACCTCCAGGCTCTGCAAAGCCTGACCCCCAAAGGAGCTGGCCTACTAGTTCTCCAATAGAGGTGGGGGTGGGGGAAGGCTGGAGGAGGGAGTATGGGACAAGCTATGGGTAAAATAAGATTTTAGTCTGATTCAAAGACTGACACAATTCCTGCTAAATGAGTAGTTTCTGCTTATATTTTTAAAATCCCATGTTTCATTTCTAAAACAGAAGATTTTTATGTTTCACAGGCAGATAATATTTTAATGGTATTATAGATATTTCTATTTGAAGGTATCCTAATACGACATCTTTAGAATCTCTGTAGTATTTCTGCAATATTAAATAGATTTCAACATGATCAATTTTTAATGAGCATTTAAAAAATAAAAACTAAGATATTCTCATATTCTATATACTTAATTCTCTGGGAAAAGAAAGCTAATTTCATCTTTTTAACTCTAAACAGCACCCTTGGAGTGTCACTCTTCAAAGTCCCTAGCAGAATGTAAAAGGAAATGCTATTCCTAATCCAGGTGAAGGAAAGTTACACGGAGGAGTTAAATTACTTTTCTACTATTGTAGGTGAGGAAAAGAACCATGAAGTGACACTTTGTCCCCTGGTTATGTTCAGTCTTCAAAGCAGAAAACTAGCATAACCCATACTGAGAATATGTGCAGTTTCTGGAAATTTGCTAAGCTTTAGCCTAACATCTGAGAGTCATGAGGATTTCAAACAAACTTTTCCTTTAACAGTAAAAACAAAGTATTAGACTAAGCTGACCTTTGTTTTTGACAAAAATGTCCACATATATTCTATATTTTTTCAATGTCAACAAGTTCTCATGTTCATTTATCCATCCAGGGGCACACAGAATTGCTGCCAGGACTTCAGAATCCAAGTAAGTGGGCTGGCAGTGTTTTCAAGTTGTTCTAGGGCCCTTAAGTGGGAAAAAAAAAATCACAGAATGCCAGTTCTTAAATATTTCAGTGAATAAGGCAGTTCTTTGCGAATGTATTACTGTTAAATTTCATTCAGTTGTGCAGCTTCTAGGCATGAATATGCCCAGCTGAAAATGTTTGCCTGAGGAGGGAAATACAAACCTGTTCCAAGACCTACCCATTTTCAAAATTTTAAAACATCACTGCTATGAAGTAACTATGCAATTAGCAATCGTCTGCATGATGCATCAAAAGAATAAACATCAGAAAATCAGTCTCCTATAAGTACAAAAGCTCGGTTCTTAAATAATATTTTGCTGTTTAGAATCATGTCAACTTTGATTATGCATTTTTAATTGTCAACAGAATTTGGTAATAAAAAGGGAAAGCCTTAATTGAAATGCTTGTAAAATCCTCTTACTTGTTGAGTTTGTGTGAGTTGATTAATTAAGAGACTTTCACAGTTTTCAGACTGATTGTCTTTGTGTTTCTGAATTTCCTGTCTGTTGCTCATGGGTAGAATAAGACATCCTGGCTTGAACAAGATGTAGGATTTCTCCACAGTTTCCCCCTTTGATAATTGATGGTCCCCCCTCTCCCCCTCCCCACTTAGGGATTTTCCCTGTTATCCCATTTTATAGAAAGAAAAAGTCTTAAAAGTGGATACTATTGCTTCAATGTCACACTTTCACTAAATGTTTTTAGGAGGTAAGATCTCCATTTACTGTAGGTTTTATTTACTGTAGTAAATCATTTAAAAACACAATTGGAAAAAAAAAAAACTTGTTTAGCTAGGACGAAAACAAAGGAAATATTAATATCTCTATTCTAGATCTCTGTAGTGGAATGTACTAAAGAGACAGGTATTTAATGCTGACACTTGGGTGTGGAAGTATATTGGTGCTCTGCTTGTCCAATGATTTTGAGAAAAAAGAAAGAAAGGTATAAAGTATGGGGATCTCAATCTATTTAGCAATAAAGTAGAAGACTTCTCTATCATATCACTGCAAAGTCCTTCATGGAATTTAATGTAACAGATTCCACTGCAAAACAGTGCCAATAAAATTCACCTTTATTACTCTTTTCTTTACCCACTAAATATTTAGGGTATTGCTACGAGGAGAAATAATTTTTTAGGATGTCGTTATGAAATAAACTTGACCATTTTCTCGTATGTTTGTTTAGGAATTTTCCCCCTATGGCAAGACATAGGGGGAAGATACTTCTCTCCTCTTTTGAACATTTCAGCATATTTGTCCAGCATTATTTTTTCATTCTCTTTTATCCCCGGGGCTCTCAATGTTTAAATAGCTCCCTCCCATGTAAAGCTTTGCACCAATATCGATCAGCCTAGGCTGGAAGTTACTATGAGGCATTTTCAATAAACAGCCCAGCTGTTCAGAGAGCTTCTTGAATATAACCCTTAGGTAAACAGCATAATACACTGAGAACTCTCCGCCAGCAACCAGCTTTTCCCCACAATCTCAAAGATTGTTATTAATGCTTCACTAAACAAAGAACTTAATTCTGTTTTTAACAATGGAGGCTAAAGGCTAATTCAAACAAATCCCATCTTTGATTCACATATGTAGAAACTCTAAGGGGTCCCCCCTTGCTCATATGCTTGCATATCTGATTAATTCAAAAGCATGTGTGTAAAATTAAACCACTCTACAGAACCAAAAAGCAACTGTGTGCACAGCAATTTAGAATTCCTGTTTTACTCCTTTAACCCTGACATTCAGATTTAAGTTTATTCACTTAGATCTTTCAGATCAATTAGATTATCTACCTTTATGTAATGTACAGCAAAGAAAGAAAGGTGCAATTACTTATTTGTAATTCTCCATGACTTTAATTCCATCTTTCCTTATGAGAGTAAATGCTAAAGTAGGAGACTTCTACATGGCACTCCTAACTGTGATTGACTGCTGACATGTAACAAGGGAACATTAAAAGAAGCACCAAAAAAAAAAAAAGATACTATATATAAAGTATAATATAAAAATAGCACTAGGTAGCCATGCAGTGAAACCCATTAATGTTCACACCCTTCAGTGGGTGAAGAATAAACATCATAAAAGTAAATAATGTTCCAAAATAGATGGAACCTATAAAATTCTGTGAGTCTCCTAATTGTTTTGCTTTAAGAAGAAAACAAAACCATATAAAAGTTAGGTAGAAATGATCCCTAATGGTTCTACTGGAACCATTCAAAGAGACTTTTAGATCATTATTTAATTTAAACATATTTGTCTGGTTAGTGCTATTCTGAGATGCAGTGAGTAAATACACAGAAAACTCTAGATTTTGGAGGAACAGACCAGTCTTCTGACCAATAAGAAATTGGAAATGTTTCCTCTGGCTTATGACCCACCCCAAATACCATATCCATGAGACTAAATCAGAAATATCCTGTTTATTGTTGGTTTGTTTGTTTTGTTATGGTTGTTTATTTTCTCTTTATTTGGGGAGGGAAAAATTGGTCTCTAGCATGTAATTTATAACTACTGTGCCCCACAGTAACATGCCAAAGAACAAAAGACAGTCTCTGCCCTTGGTGGGGTTTATAATATACTTGCTCCGGGTCTGATCATGTTCCCCAACATACCATCCAATGGCAGAAGAAAACAAATGAGTGGTTACAATAGGCACAAGTAGCAACATTCCCTAACATTAATTGCAACTGTGTATCCCTAGGCAAAGCCCTGATATTGGGGGAAAAAAACAAAAAACATGAGTTGGTTAGCTCAAGATTCTTGGTCTACAAAATGCACTATATAACACTCTCACATTAAGGAAATCTTGGCCTTGACTTCCACAGCTGTTTATCATAGGTGAATCTCCCAGCCTGCCCACCAGGAACAAGGTTCTTCTCCCACCCACACATCTTCTCCCTTGCAGGTGCCACTTCCTCATCTAAACCAATTCAGGTTCTTACCTTGATTTCTTCCCTATGTTCTCCAAATAACCTCTTTTGAGATCGCTGTTCACGTCCATGGTTTTAAAACATCATCCCTGGTTTTATCCTTACTCTGTCTCTTAACCAAATTCCAACGTTTACTCCTTATTTCCTTTTACTTGCTGGCGATTTCACCAAGGTGGTCTCACCAGCTCCTTATGTACAACAGGTATATAACAAGCATCCTATCTTCTTGCTATGTGCCTCTTGCCATCAGTTAAGGGTACGCAAAGCAAGGGGGTCTCCCAGGACTGACACATATCAATTCTTTTGAAATCTTCCTTTATTTTGCTGCCCATTTGGAACCAGTCATCAGGATGTTTCAAATCTTCCTTTGAAATCTCTCCCATATTTGTTTCTACTATTCTGTTGTTGCCATTGGAACCTCTCACATAGACTAGTGCAAAGGTCTCCTTCCTGATGGGGTCCCCTCAGCCTCACTGTCTTCAACCATCAATACATCTCTATTGCTTAATCTTCCTAAACCACCAGGCTGGTTATGCTCAGATTCCTTTAATTGCTTCCCCAGCAAAACCTTAGCCTAAATGAGCATTCAGAACCTTGCAGACTTGTGGCCTAAACACTCTTTCAGGCACCTCTCCTAATTCTCTCTGGCGTATAAAGGGCAGGCTCTTCTCTGGGCTTCTCAAGCTTGCTACCTATAGACGTTTCGGGCTGGATAATTCCTTATTGGACGAGAGGCTTTGTCCAGTGCGCTGGAGGATGTTCAGCAGCGTGTGTGGTCTCTGCTGACTAGATGCCAGCCGTGGTGTCTCTCCCCCCAACTGGGATAACCAAAAACGTCCCCAGACAACTGCCAATGTGCCCAGGTGGGCAGTCAGCCCTGATTGAGAATCACTGTTCTAGTCAGACTGGATTAGGACACCTCTGAGATCCAAGGATCTCATGTGGGGCTGCTCTTATGGTCCTGCTCCCTGTCCGTGGTGCAGCTACAACACAGCACCTGCCACGTGTTTCCTGAGCTTGCCTGTTATTCTCTCTCCCAGAGTGAAATCTGCTTGAAAGCAGGAAGTGTGTCATCCATATTTCATGCCCCCAAAGTGGGTCCACCGTGCCTGGCTCATTTTATAAATGAAGGCACTCCAGCCCCAGCTTTCTAAACTTTGCCGTGATGAAATAATGGCTAGGCGGAAATAACGCTGGCAAAGGTCCTGAGTCATAGAATTAGTTTCTTTGATTCTTCTCTGCTTGCTTAGTTTAAAGGGCAGGGAAGATAGAGAGTAAATCTGGACCACTCAATTTAGGGTTCACCTTCCCAGGGATATAAGTGGCCAGGTTGTGAAGGAGGCAATGGGCATGATCACACATTGATGATAAATTTAATGAAAAGCAGACAAAATCACAGAAGAAGGCTTCAATGCTCTTTGGAACATAGCAGGTGTATATAAAAAAAGGAGTCATCACATGCACAATAAGGAAAAGGATGTGAAATACTGAGAGTCAAAAAAGATAATGTTCTAGGACCCTTTGGACCTAGACCTTGTTTGTCTAACTTTCCTGTTACTGAGTCCGCGGGCTAATAGGACTATTCAGCCAATCACCACTGAGAAACAGACCCTCCACTCTGCACAGGCTTCCTGGCAATGGCTCCACATCCAGCTGAAACCTGATGGCAATGCAGATGCAGAAGACTGACCTAGAAGTGACCTAGAGCTCATTAGCTGCTAAAACGCAGACCTCTGGGTGGAGACTTAAGATGCTAATGGACATGTGACATATGAGAAGCATGTAACTTGTCTGTGCATGCCCCCCATGACACCCAGCCAAAAACACTGCTCCCCACTACCCTACCTGGTAACAACCCCCAAAAACCAGCACCCCCACTACTCAAGTCAAGAGCATGGCTCAAAGCACTTGCTGACCCCTCATATAGTATGATCCCCAATCAATGCTTCTCCCTGGAAACCCACTGGCTCTTTCAAAGTTTGTGGGGGATTAATTGGTGAAAGATAAACAAAGACCCTTCAGAATCTGTACCAACAATTACATAGAAAGATTTTAATCAGTGTGTCTGATGGAGAGATTGAGTGACTAAGACAAATAGCACAGGATATAAATTCAAAACAGCAACAGATTCTCCTGATTGGTCAGCGAGATCACATTTGGTTGTTAAAAGAGAGGTGATTGAAAATTTGTGCTCTGTGTGTGTGAGGGTGTGTGTGTGTGTGTGTGCACAGTTACTAGGAGGGAGTGGCATGCTACTGATAAACTCTGGAGAAAGAAACCACCTGTGCTGTTAAGTGACTTACAACTCGAGGCACAATCCAAAGCAGGAATTAAGCAGCACAGCACAGGGCAGTTAACACCACAAGAGACAGTGCCTTCGGGGCAACAAACACGGCTGTTAGAGACACCAACCAAAAAAATGCATAATCAGACTCTCAAAAGAGATGAGTCACCCAGAGGGTCTCTGTAGGATGAGCCTAATTTTTTTTTTAGCCTTGAACCAATGTGGTCTTGCCATGGGCAAGGAAAACACTGCATTATTCCACAGAGTCAATTCCAAATGCATAAGCCACTAATGCCTATTTCCTATGGAATAAAGACAGAGAGGAAAATCAAGTCTGAGTAATGAAAATAGGAATGCCACAAAAATTTAAAAGTTGCTACTCTGGCATAAAAACTTGCAAGTAAACGGGAAGGGAGCCCCATTATTCTGGAAAAAGATATCTGGATATACCATTAAAACAGGAAGCCAGAAGAGCCCTTATTTTCTAATTTTGAGTCAATTGTGGGTTTTTTCTGTTTTATTTTTTGTCTTGTTAGTTGATGGCATTCCCCAGAGTGGCCCCTAGCACTGCAGGTTTTATATTGGTCTAGAGTTATGTGATGTGCCTCCTCTTGGGCTGAAGCTGGGAAGACCTGCTGTAAGAACCCTGTCTATCCCAGGCAGCTTTTGACAACCCCATGGGTATCAACCTCCATTCGTTGACAACCTCCATTAGTCTAGAACCCTCATTAGCTGGGAGTGGAGCTCCCTGCCAATCAGAGCTCAGTGGTCTTTAAATATAAGCAAAAAAAAAATTTTTGTTGCGTTAAGTCACCAGGATTTCTAGGTTAATGTGTTATGAGAGGATCCCTCTGCCTCTCCTTTAATGTGAACAACTCTTTCAAAATATATCCTGATTTTACACAATTGTATATCTGGAAAAATCAATGGATGTTAAGACCACACAAAATGCTTTGTGTACATCTGGAAAACTGGGCTCAGAGAGGCATCAGAAATGTTTTCCACTACATACAGGATCAGCAGGATATGTGAGAGTTTGTGCAGGTCAGGGGTCATGTGCTGTAGAAGGCTGTCTGAGGCCCACAGGCAGTTAGTTAATCTTGTGATGACTCTTAGCATCAGGGTACCCAAAGTGCTCAACAGAGGCCCAATACTTCCTCTAGGAAAGAAAACCTCTCAGGTGAGAGTCACTAACCTAGAGATAAAATCAACACTCTGGGGTTTTGGCAACCAGTGTGTCAGCCATTACAGTAACTTAGGATATTGGAGTATGTTCTACAAGATGTTTAAAAAAAAAAAAAAAAAGGTGACAAAGGATTCTCTGGATTCTCTGGTTTCAGTTGGGAAATTCAAACCATTAGGAGATGGAATGTTAAAAATCTCCACAGAGGAGATACAGCATACATTGTTCCCTGTGCTTATTTGAAGAAAAAGTCTTTGCTCTCAAGAGCTTTCTGTAGGGACCCAGAGGGTTATGCAGTCCCCACATCTACAGATGAGTAAACCCAGCCTCAGAGAAAGTAAAAGGCCACAGTGTGTGATGTTTTTTGTGAGCTGGGAGAGAGCTGGGCCTAGAACATTGACCTAAAAAACCACTATTCTCAATCATAGAAAGTAATTAAGTTCACTTTATGCTTGAAACATTATGAACCTCAAAATCATCATGCCAGGTGAAAGAAGCCAGTGCAAGAGATCACATCTTATATGATTCCTTGTATATGAAATATCCAAATACAGAAATGCATAAAGACAGAAAGAAGATTATAGGTCGCCAGGAGCTAGGTCGGGCATGGAAAGGGGAGCAACTGCTTGATGGATGTGGGGTTTCCTTTTGGGGTAATGAAAATGTTTTGGAACCAGATGGTTGTCCAACATTGTGAATATACTAAATGCCACTGTTCTATACACTTTAAAATGATTAATTTTATGCTATGTAAATTCTATCTCATTAAAAAGTAGTTAAGAAACAATATTCTTTTCTCTATACTACACTCTTTTCAATTTGTATTCTCTAATGTTCTAGAAAGCAGCACAACAGCACAATCTTTTATGTATGCTTTCTCATATCGTTGTTACAAATACTGTTTTATTACTTTTCATGTTCTGGTTGTTGTGTAAGGAAGTGGAGATCACAAGTCTACAGTGAAAAGAATTTTATGGGGATGGATTATATGTCAAAAAAGACAATCTTGCTGCCTTGAATGGGGATAGAGTGGTTTTCTCTCCGTTAGATACTACACACGAGAGTATGGGCTATTCAGAATAGAAATATGAAGGCACTGGAGTCACATGCAGAGAGGTTCAAACCCTGACTCCATAACTTAATAGCCACAGAGACAGGGCAATTTTTTAAATTCTCTGAGTTCATTTTACTTGTGTGAACTATGGAGCAGGGATAACTACAATGCAAGAATTAACTCATAAATTCTTGGAGGAATTAATTGCAATGACGTAAGTAAAATGGCTGCAACAAAACCTGACTCCATATTAGGAAATCAACGCACATCCCACACTACCAAGTCTACTGCTTGCCCGCGGAGCGCTCCAGTGGTGCCCACAATCTCTACAGAGGGTCCAAAAGGTGCCCCAATCCAAGCTAAGGATTTTCTTCCTACAGTGGAGGTTATATTTAGCTCCAGAAAAATACCCCAGAATGAAGATTCCCTTTGGTTCTGAGTGCATGGTATGCTCTGCTACACTGTGCAGAAGGGAAAGTGGGAGCATGGAGAATGTTTATAAAATAATAAGTATCTCCAGAATGGAATTCCACATAGTCAAGGCCATCAGAAGACAGACTCTCTGGAACCGTCATCTTTTGATCAACTGGGAACTAATTCAAGAAAACATAAATGTATTTAGCACAAACACATTTTTCTTTACTATATTATGACCCTTCTCCTGTCAGTTTTAATAGCATAAAAGTATTTTCAAAATAGTAAAAAAATCACCTTCATTTAAAAAAAACTCCAACTGTACACAGTACGACACAGAAGGAATTGGGAGTAACATATGGCAGGTTGGGAGATTTGGTTCCTATAAAGAATAAACCTATTGAAGGCCAATAGATTTATCTGCATCTAAACCACCAAATTGTTTGGCAAATTACCCAGTGGTAATTTGGCAAACTTGGCAATTTGGCAAATTACCCAGTGGTGGAGGTGGCGGTGATTTGTGGTAAAAAAAAGTTACTTGTCACTTAGAACTCAGCGAGTTTAATTCAGTGCTGCATAAGCCATTCTTGGAAACTGGGGTAAAAATAACTGAATTACTACTACAGAGCCTTGTTTTCAGAGAACAGTTCCTGCAGCAACAGAGTGTGTACACTGGTCCATCACGGGCTGTGCAGGAGCCCAAGATAAAAAGTCTAACCAGAGAGTAGCCGGCGCTTATTCAAAGATTCTGTTTCTTCTTAATTCCAAGGTGGGAGAAACCACAGATTGGCCTCCAGTTAAAAGCCAACTCTTCTCCCAAGAGCCTAGTGGTGGTGAAACAGGGAATGGGAAGAATGAAGGAGATATAAGCAAGAGTGTGGGAGGAAAACTTTGTTTCTGAACATCCAAAGTAAGCTCCCCAGGGGCCTGGCGATGAGAAGGAGGGGGATGAGAGAACTTTCTGGCACCCTCTCTCTGAGCAGGAATGTGAATCATGGTTTCAAACTTTCCCCCCAGGTAGGACTGACCTGAAGCCACAATGACAGCCACTGGCATGGATCCAGGGGTTCTGAGCACTGCAGTGTCATCACCTGCCACCCCAGAAGCCATATATTTGGCAAACAATCTACAAAGCACATGTCTAGTCAATTGACAATGTGGAGAAAGTCTGCCAGGTTGTTCATAACAGAGGGAGTGCTAGCAACGTAACCCAAAGTAAAAACTAGGACTTAAAAAAAAAATCATGTACAATAAAAAAAAGGTGAAAAATAGATAGTAAAATGTTAACAATGGTTATTTCTGGATGATGTCAACCTTATTTTAACTTCATAATTAAGACAATAATTTAATAAGAAATCTTATATTTAAAAGATAAATATAATTCAGATCAAATATTTTGTATGGAAGAACATAAAGGCAGCTGCACTGAAAGAGAACATATAATACTAAGAGAACAGATATAAAAATAAACCAACCCAAATGGACCCCAATCCAATGAGTGCTTGAGTAGTTGATTGAATAGATTTTAAAATATGGAAAAGAGTAAAAATAGGGTCTTTGATGATAGAAATGTAATTTGGAATTCTTTGATGGTCCAACTTAAAATTAAAAATGATTATGTGAATCTTACCTCTACATGTACAATGCATATCATACGTTTTTGTACCTCAAGGTCTGGCTCCTTTATTCTTGAGCAGTAATTCTCTCTTAAACAGTACCTGTACTGATATGATCCAACTACTTAAAATAATCTCACCTTGCAATAGAACTGCAATATTAATCCTGTAACACCTAAATATCAAGATTATGATCCATAGGGTTTCATATAGTAGTATTTGTAGAGGTAAAATGTAAAGAAAAAGTGTCCAACAATATCTGAATGAGTAAATTTTGGCAAACATGAATATGTTTGACTATGAAGCAGTCACGACAAAGCAGTAAGTTAGACACGTAAGTGCAGACCCCGGAAATATGTATACATAATCGTTACTGAATGGAAAAGGCATAATATAGGATAGTAAGCATAATATAATTTTGTTTTATTGAAAAAAAGTGTGACTTTGCACACATAATCTAGGAAGAACTTTGCCTCCTCTTCTCCAAGATATTCAGGACTCATTTTATCATGTCATTCTGGTCTCTGTCTGAAAGTCATCTCAGAGACTTTCCACTTTGCCCTGATCATTATGTCTAGAGTAGAAATTGAAATTCTCCATTCTGATATTCTCCAACTCTTTTATCCTACCATATTTTTCTTTACAGCATGCACTGCAAGCATACTTTGTATTATATTGTTTATTGATTTATTGTCTGTCCCCTCATTAGAATGTAGGTCCCATAAGAACAAGGACCTCATCTGTTTGGTCACTGTCATTTTCTTCATACCAGTTTCTACTATACAGTAGATGGTCAAAATTCATTGAATGAATACATAAGAATAAATATATAGGTTCACATGAATGCACATATGTACATATTTGTGCATGTAAACATATACTTACATGTGAATAAAACATAAAAATGGCAAGCAAAAACTTCAAAGCATATGCACCAACTATTAATAGTGGTTATCCTTGGGAAGTGAGAGATTTCACTTACAAAATTTCTAGAGCATTTGAATATTTTGTAATAAAGGTGCCACATCATTAAAAATATTAAAAAAGTATCATGTAAAGGCTAGGGTTTATAGAACTTAAATAATTGTTTGAAAAATATGCTAAATTACATTTAGGTATCTATAATTTTCAACTAGATTGAATAAGTGAAGGTATCTTAATTAGTATGATGTAATATCTTTAGGATGAAGTTCTCAAACTTGAGTGTGCATAGAATCACCTATCCAATTTTTTAAATAATTCTCAAGGCCTAACCTCAGAGATTCTGAATAGAGGGTGAGTGGCAAGTATTTGCACTAAAAAAATCACTCAAAGTAATGGACTCAAAGTTCACCATTTGCGAAATAGCCTCCAGACAGGGCTGAGACAGAGAAACTGAATCAATATATATTTAATGAGGACCAATTATCTGTCAGGCTATTATGAGTAATTAACAGTAGTAAGTTTAATTAATTGTTTATTAGTGAATGAGTAGTTTAGCCAGCAGCACTTGCAACTAATTTGTAATCGGTTAAAGAGGATAATAGTCTGCATAGAACAAAATGCCTTTGGAACAAAAAATTATGATGCAGGTTTTTTGGTTTCATTTGAGTGAATTTTGAAATAACAATACCCTTAGATTATATTAAGCCTTTGTCTGTTTCCATGGGGGATGGCAAATGCACAGCACCTGAAGACAAAGGCCAGAGTCTATCCCTGCTGCACATTAAGAGTAGTGGGCAACCAGGGCCCTCCCTGGTGGCGCAAGGGGTTAAGACACAACCTATGAAGCTATCCACAGCCGCTGCAACACGAGTTCCATCCCTGGCCAGGGAGATACCCACATGGCACAGCAGACATCTCCTATCTCCCCACTGCTCCCCTCAGCAGTGTGCTTCAGTCGATCTGCCTCTTCTGTTCCCCACTCTGTCTCTGGTGAATCCTCTCACCCCCACACCTCTGGCCTGTACCCAGTTCATGTATGCATAAATAAATCAATCTTAAAAAAAAAAAAAGAGTAGTCAGCAACCAGCTAGAAACCTTAGCTTTGGCTCCTCATAACCATCACACATGTCCCTCCACTAGGACTTCTTTCCTTATTTGTGAGCTGCCAGATATGAACCAGGTGGCCATAGGTCGCTTCTGGCTTGATCAATCTATTTTTCTAACACGAATACATGTTTGTTTGTTTGTTTGTTTTTTTACCTTACCCATGATACTTCTGTTCCTGGTGCTTCCATCTTAATGACTGCTGATGTGCTTTCAACAATTTTTGCGCTCACATACACATATACACACAAACATAGGTGTGTACACAAAGGTTGTTAATATATTCAAGGGACATATCCATACCTCGACATTATTTTATTATAAAATAGCCGTCACTATAAACAATTTCAAGAATTTTAGAGAAAAATAACTTGGGGATTACTTGGTGAAAAGGGGGAGCAGAAACTGCTGACTCAGACTTGCAGCAGCAGAGCTTACTGGTGATAGGAAGTTCCGAGACTGGGTCACTCTTAGTACCCCATTGCTGTGTCTTGGGTTTTTATCTTTCCCCATAACAAACACATACTTCATTTACAGGATCTATCCTAATAAGAGCTGTTTTATTAAAATAAAATGAGGATGTAATAAAGGAACAACCCTAAACAGCCTTCCAGGAATCCTTGAGGTCTCTAGGTACAAGGAATCACCTGCAAAGACACCCCCGCCCCGACAATTTCAAAACCACATCCTGAGAACAAGGAGACACAATGGATCATTTCATACACTCTCCCTTCGCTTTTCAGTCTAGTCTAATCAGGAGGCTCAAACTGCCCTGCTGCCAGAATAATCCATATTCCATTTAGTGTTGCTGATGATGGAGAGGAAGGAAATGAAAGAAATGGGATGCCTCAAGAGGACGACAAAGAAAAAGATCACAAGGACACTGACTGCTAATTAGCAACATACTATAAATATGGGTAAATGCACTAGTCTTTCAACTCTCGAGCCCCTAAGTTCATATCTTAGATGGAAGTGAAAATGTGATTGTCAGTCCCATGCTGGTCTCTTTTCTCCAAAGATGAGGGACAAGTAGGAGCCAGGACTGAAGTCTGGTGTAGACAGATCCGCTGCTGTACGAGGTGGCACTGCCTGGTAGCAGAACAGCCTCTGCCCAGCGCAGGTCTCTCCTCCCCAAGCAACTTGTTTGTAATCAGTTCTTAATATCTTCCAACAATCTGTTCTTTCAGGAGAAGCACTTCCCCCTTCCCCTGAACAGTGCCTGGATTGTTCATCACAAACTGGGAACCCTCACTAGTAGTTTTTTTCTGAGCCTCTCCTGAAGCACTGAAGGTTGTGTCCAAGTCAGAAGAGTCCTGCAGGAATGGATGGTAAAGCACCTCCAGGCTTGGGGACTAAGTCCCAGTGCCTTTGAGAAGAGGGATTCCAGTGATACCCCAATCTCTAGCTCTAAGACCTGTTGGAGAGAACGTGCCCTTGCCACACAGCAGCCACACCTGTAGCTGTTTAAGATGACAGGGTAAGGGGACTGAGCTGTCCAAAAGAAAGAAAAGATTGAGTCTTGGTTAAAAAAAAAAAAAAGAAAAAAGAGATTTTAATATTGTTTAGAGGAAAGAAAAAGACACACATACACACACTTTGCCTTGTGGGGACTACTCATAAAATAGGAACATGGTGTTTTTAGCCTCCTCTTAAAAGCCTCGAGCCTGTCTCTTTCCTCCTAGATTTACAATGCTAAAAAAGCAAAATCCCAGAAACCTATTTCTGTTTACTTAAGAAGGATAAAGTGTTACCCCAAAACAGAGGAGTCTTTTACAGAGATTGGAAAACAAATGGTTTAAGAGCATTAAGATCTACATATCTCTCATGCCAGCACATTTAAAGTCATCAATCAAACATAATCCTGAACATATGAGGTGCAAAAGTGCTAAAAAGGCCCCATTAAAATCCAAGCCTTTTCAGGTGTACCACCCAATCCTGAGAATTATACACAAGGCAGAAACAGCTCTAGTTTATATACACAATACCATTAGGGACAATTTATCATGTCTTTAAAAGTGATATATAGTACATTGTGAAATTGCTTATTAACTCCAGAAATAACAAACCCAGCTTGTGTAAATGCACTTGAACACCCGTAATTGGAATTTTGAAAATTTAAGTTAGAGTCTATTCTTACTTTTGGCTTAAACTTTCTGCTCGTCTACCTTTTAAAGAGTATTTCAGATTTTTTAATTCATACCTTCCAGTAGGCATTAAAAACCTTGAGTTATTTTGATGAAAAGTTTTAAGATATTGAAAGAGGTGTGCAATACCAAATGCTTAAAAGAACAAAAATTACATGAACAAATGGATTCTGGTTAAAAATCTAAATTATAGGAACTCATAACTTTATTTTTCAAGTCTTATTTTCTTTTAAAACACTGCCATTTTGTAGTTATTTCCTGATTTTTTCCCCTTGATCCATTAGAAAGGGGTATGTATGTGATTGTTTATAGTTCTGGCTCCTACCTGACTTCATTACAACTCTCCTTTTTATTTTTAAGGTATTTTTCATTCTACAAATACAAGATTTCATGCATAAAAATAGCACTTTTGGTCTGCATTAAAAATCTACCAAAGCCAGAGCTAAAAATTGTAGCAGCTGTAAAAGGCAGAGGAAGCTGCGTGGGTGTGCCTCATGCCCCCTTAATGTTAAACCTCTAAAAACAACTATATTCTGAGGTCCCTGAGGGAAGCACAGGTCCCGATTCCAGTTTAGCTTTTAGGTACACTGACTGGCTGACTACGTGGTCTTGGCATGCTTTTGTGCTCTTATTTTGATGGGAAAGCTGTATGTTTCTCTATCAAATGATTTACTCTCTATAAAAAATCACCTTATGTGTTTCTTAGCAAGGTAACAGCTGCAGTGCCATGAGAATCAACACCCAGGTCTCTCTCAACCCCCACCCCCGACAAAAGCTCTCATTCACAAGATCATCCAGCAAATAAGCACTGAGAAATACTAAAGGCCAATAACTGTGCCCGCCAATGCACCCACTGCCCGTGAGTACTGTGCAGGCAGAAAACGGAGGCAGAGAGCAAACAGATGTCACCAGTGGCTCTGCAGCGGTCAGCTACACGTGGAAGGGTGTGGTCATGAAAGGACAATCAAGGGTTTAGGGCGACAGCCCCTGAGCAGAACGGCTGAGGCAGAGTATAGGTTTTTTTAAAAGACCCCTAAGGAGACATCAGTGCAGTGATTTGACATATGAGCCTCTCAGAGGCAGCACGAGTGGGGAAATGGTTGCCAGGTTAGGAGGAGCTGGACCCAAACTTTGGCTCTCTTCTTGGGCTGTGAACTGGGGAAAAGTGTTTAACTTATAGTTCTATAAGAACAAGGGGGACAACAGTGTCTAATTCATAAGGGTGTTGTGGGGCTTATGAAAACCATACATAAACAAGATTCACGAACTGTACCTTCATTTGATATTTCTCCAATCTTGTTTTGTGAGATGTTAGTAAGATGAATGGGATCTTTGGTGTGCAATGTTAAAAGGGATTTTTATTCTCTGAAACCATTTGTGTGCTGCTGTGCAATGTGATTCTTCAAGAAAGGTCTGCAGTACCCAGCAGTGCACCCAGACACTGGACTGAGACATCTGCGTTGGGTGGAACACCTGCATTCACAGGGACATATTTTGGGATATTGGGCCATGAGTTGTGAGATGCACCTATCTACTTAGAGGTATGGATATTGGGACAGATCCTCCCAAAACTGGAGGATGGGAGGAATAGGTCATTTCCAAAAAAATGTCAACTTCATTTGCTGCTAACAAGCAGCAACTCACTGTGCTTCTGAATTCTCTGTCCACAGAATGGGGAAAAAACCTCAGTGTTCTATATGGAATCAAATTCTGGCCTCTACTCAAAGGTTTGTGCCATTGCTCCTGACCCACCTGTACCTCTAAACTCACAGAACTCACATCTAAGATAGTTCATGCTCTAGCACCTGAATTTTTCTCATGTACTCTGATTTCTTCTGTTTCTTGGCCATGGCTCAAAATTCTACTTGAAAAACATTCCTTCCCACTCTTTCCAATCTATCAAAGTCCTATTCTTCCTTGAAAATTTGTTTAAAACTGACTCCCAATGGGAAATGTTACCAGTTTCCCCCAAATGAAGCTATTTCTTCCTCTCCTATAGGCCAGTAAAAAGTGTTTTACATACACTTCTGATGTAGCTGTCAGTCAAGCAAGCAAGCCCTCGCAGCTTTCCAATCTTGGTCTCCAGTAGACTATAAACTCCTCCAGAGCCAAGCTGTGACTTTCCTCTCTGCGTCTCCAAAATGCCTATTATAATGTAGTGCACATAAATGAAAAATAAAATGCTAGTTGGATCAAATGACTTCAATTCTGATCAGAATAGCTCAAAGAGTATATTCTAATAATGAAACACAAATTCTATTAAAATCAGCTAATGATTAAGTGAAAGGAACAACACCCTTATTTACCAGGCCTAAAGACACAGTGTGCTTTCACCTATCACAAACATTTCCACACTCTTGCCAGAATTACTTTACTGGAGAGTTTGAAAAGTCCTGGGAACACTTCCAGATTGCAGCTGAAAAGTTTTCAAAACTAAAAATACAACCCAGAGGGTTGAGAGCATCTCCAACCACCTGCGTGTCCATATTCCCTGTGCGGGGTGTCTTGGCAATGATGGCTTTCCCAGGTGGTGTCTCCTTCTCTTTCCACCTCTAACCTCCAACCTCCCCACCCCACCCTACTACTCACTGGTTGGCAAACAAATCACTTCCATTGTCAAGGAAAAGGTAAGAAAGATCCTTGCATGTTTTATCCTAAGTCTTACTTGCAAGGAAGGAAGTTAATTAAAGTCTCATCCAACAGACATTCTTCCCCCAGCTGTGTCTAGTCATGAGCAGAATGATGATTATGTGCATCTGGGCAAAACATGAAAGAGGAAAGCCCTGTAAAAATTAGGTATGGTTTGGAAATAAGAAACCAACATAGTCCCTGTGTTCTGCACAGACAGTAAAGCAGCATCAGGCCAGCCGTGCAGCATGGGGGCCTCCAAGGTGGAGGCAGCAAATGTCGGGACGGCTCCTCAAATGAGATGAATATCCTTGTGCACAGGGCCTCACATTTCTCCATTGCTGGGAAGCTCCCCCACCCCCCAAGCTGTGTTGTTGAATGCTCTGTGCCTGCACACGTACCCGAGTTAGAGGAACTCCTGTCATTAGCATGTCTGTCCTGTTTCCACATATTTTGTCCCCAGTACACCCCCTTTCACTGCCTCTCCCAAAAGAACAATTTTACTCCAGATGTGATGGATTGGCTCAGAACATGCATATACTTATCCCTTCAATGGTGGGAGTCAGTTGGAAAAAAACACAAGTTTAGTTTGATATGACACTATCCATATGTCAATTTTCTGAACCCACTGCACTGTATTTATTAGTTATTAAAAAAAAAGCCACCAACAAAAAACTGTTTACCATGTGCCAGGCACTATTCCAGGGGATGAATTTACCTTTCCTTAGAGATTCTTCCAGACAGTTACTTGTTATTTGACAGTTAATTAATATCTGGCTCAGTGTCACAAAAGGATGGTGCTTAACAAAACTCCCTTCTGTAATTTTACAGTCTCCCATGAACCCATCCTTCTAAACCCCCTGCTCTCAGCCAGCCAAGCTGACCTACTTCCTGCACCCATCATGCTTTCCCACCTCCCAGCAGTTCACTTTGGATGCCTGATTAATATCCAGTAGAGCTAGACTCAGAAGGCATATACAGCCCGCCACTGCCCCCAATGCCATGCCCATAGTATGCAATATTTTAAGACCCAGCTCAAAAGTCATCCACTTCACAAAGTCTCTTCCTAGACTAAAACTGTTCTTTCCTCCCCAAAAGTTTGCAGCTATCCCCTTTTGACATTGACAGTTTATGTGCAGTTTATATATCACAAGATAACTATTTATTTATTGCAATATCATCTTATTAGACTTGAAGATCCTTGAGAGTTTGGGGCCTTTGCTTCTCTCATGGCTTTCAGCTTGGTGCTTAATAATAATGATAATAATAGTGGTTAATGTTTATTGGCAGTTTTATTGCGGCCTGGATATAGCATTACGCAAGTCGTTTCTTCTTTAATTTCCCCGTTCTATTAAATAAGTACTGCTATTATTGCCAGTAACAGATGAGACACTGAGGTTCAGAGAAATTACCTTGCTCAGGATCACAGTTAGGAAGGAGAAGAGTCAGGTCTTGTATTCACTCCAAACACCTTGTATTTGGTAACTATAAATGGCACTTTCATTTTGAAAACGTGTTTTGTACTTTTTTGCTGTTATATAGAACTACAAGTGGTTTGGTACATTTTTAAAAATCCAGACAATTCTATTTTTATTCCTTCAATGTTTACTTTAGCTATTTTACTAGAATATTTAACAAAGTCTAAAGTTAATATCTTTATTCTTTTCCTGAAAATGATATGAACTTTGATTAGCTTAATCCCTATCACTCCCCTCCTAACTCCTTATAACAATGTAAAATCGCAAGATTTATGTCTTTTTTCAAAATGATCCCCCAACTTAACACTGCTACTATTATTTTAAAATTTAATTTGTAAATGTAAATCTTATACTACTTATTAAGATTTGCCTTCAGACTTAATGATTTCTTTGTTCACTTTCACCTCATGGCCATAGACCTTCTCAAGTCATTTCCTTCTTTCTGTTTATCTAAAAATGCTGTTTAGCTCAAAGTGTTACTAAAAGACACATTGCTGAGAAGAAAACTGTAGGATGGAAGATACTTTTGTGTAAAATGTGTAAGACACTATGTTCCTTCCTCTCTGTTGGGTATGGTTCTTGTTGCGATGCCTACTCTCGCTCTAATTTATAGTTTATTTGTAGGTAATGGGCCTTTTTCTCTGGCTGCTTTTACTTTGTTGGCTCTGGTGTCCTGCAGTGTGACTACAATGTATCTAGACATGAAATTCTTTGAGTTTATTTTCCTTAGTATTTGTTGAGTATTTGTAGATTTACCTCTTTTGCCTGATAATGTTGAAATTCCTCAGCTAACGTCTTTGCAAATATTGCTAATTCCCCCTCTGGAACTCTGACTTGATGCCTTTTAGATCTTCTCATTCGATCCTACATGTCTCAACCTCTCCCTCATGTTCTCCATCTCATTTTCTCTTTATGCTGAATTCTATATAATTTCTTCACATTTACTTTCAAATTCACTAATTGTCCCTTCAACTCTATTCTGGTTTTAAATTCATTCAACCAGATTATAATTTCAAATAGTTCTATATGGTTCTTAATAATCATTGTGCCTGACCTCATAATGCCTGATCACTTTACACACACACACACACACACACACAAGCATATACATAAATACATATTTATATTTTGTAGTCTATGATGATAAATCCAGTATCTTAAAACTTAGGAAATCAAAATATATTGTTTGATGTTTGAGTTGACTCTTATTTATGGTAATTTTTTTGTTTTATATATTCGGTAATTTTTTTTAAAGATTTATTTATTTATCCATACAAGGACCAGAGTATAGGCCAGATACACGGGAGGGTGAGAGGATTCACTAGAGACAGAGCGGGGTACAGAACAGACAGACTGATGAAATACACTGCTGAGGGGAGCAGTGGCGAAGACAGGAGAGGTCTGCTGCGCCATGTGGAAGACCCTCGCCTAGAGGCCAGGATAGAACTGGTGCTGCAGAGGCTGCAGACAGCTTCACAGCGTGGAGCTCAACCGCCTGTGCCACCAGGGGAGGCCCTATTTGGTAATTTTTTAATCATAAACTCATGATATGTTAAACCTAGTCTGTAGGAATCCAAAGAACCTAACTTAGGGGTTATTTTCTCCAGAAGACATACTTGTTAACTTTTCTGGAAGCCAGTAGGTATGATTTAGCAGATCTTTAACATTTTCAAATATTTTGGTAAAATAGAAGTTTTGTGTGTGTGTGTGCACGAGTGTGCATGTGCACATATGTGCATATGCATTTGCAAGTGTGTTTAGCCTTGTTCATCTTTGATCTTTCCATTGCAGTGTTGCTTGTTGCATTTGGTCCTGGGATGTTTAGGCTTCTTATAAAGCTCCTATAACTCCTTGTTCTCTGTTGTGATTTCAGGTCACTGTTTCCCCCTTTTTTCCTAGGAAATTTCCCTTATTTTCTTGAAAACATTTCAATGCATCCAATCATATGTTTTAACTTATCTAATATTTAGTTGTATCATAAGTAGATATTTTTTTCAACTTATGTAGATTTTGTTTTGTTTTGTTCAGCATAAAACCCCTCAGGTTTGAGCATTAAATAAAATCACAGCTTCATTGTCTCCTAAATGTTTGAATTTTACCTTTATTTACAAAATAGAGTGGAAAGACATTCAAGTGCTTATTTAGCAGTGTTTCTACCAGAGGCACTCTTGGTATTTTGGGCTGGATGATGATTTTTTGTTGTGTGGAGCTGTCTCAAATTTAACATTCCTGGTTGCTACCAGCTCAAGAGAGGTAACTGAAATACTTAAAATTAAGACCCTCTGTTACCCAACTTTCAGCCCTCTAGACATCTATCAACCCACTTAATATGCTTTAAAATTTATATATTGTGATGACTATTTTCACCACTAGGTAGTGAAGCCCATGTTCATGAAGGGTAGGGATATCTGTTTTGTTCACCACCAATTCACTGTACCTACAAGTGACTCCCCTATAATAGAGGCTCAAAAATATTTGTTAAATAAATGAACAACCTGAAGAGCTATTGATGTATGACCTATCCAAAAGAGAAGGTATCTCCAGGATAAGTTAAAGTGAGGAGTCCCTTGACATTATCCATCAGTCCTGGAATGCAAAAGAAATATTTCTAAATAATAATTTATACAGTTTTTCTGCTGTCATCTGTTCTCCAAATGGAAATCTTTCAATCGAGTATAGCAGAAAAAAAACTTTTCCTTACTAAACTACAGTGACAGTTGATTCTTGCAAATAATTTTTCATTCAAGATGTTCAATAACTTCACATTTAATGCTAATATAGATTTTCCAGAAAACTAATATCATGGACTGCCTTATTGGAAAGTTTTATTGGAAATCCTTAACCTATTGCCAATATGAAATTTGGATAATTATGGATTTTTAAGTTTTTCAGCTAATAATTTCAACAACAATCTGTCTGTCCCATATTTTGGAAATCTGCATTCCATTATCTGTACACTCCACCCGTTTCCTTGGATTGAGTCATCAATATGATTCTGTTTAAAGGTTACTTACTCATGCTGGTGGCGTGTTTATAAAAAAGGAAAATATATATACACACTTTTTTGGTCTCCATTCTCATCATCGATACTGACCTCACTTTCCACTCACTGACAACACCATTTGCTGCCACAGACCTCATGGGACTTATACTGTTCCGATTTCTTTCACGCTGTGCTTTGTGAGAAATATCGGACAACAGCTTCTTGGGTTAACCTGACTTACAAAACGACCAGGTCCATATAATCTTGATAAATCTTCCAAGATACCCGCCTATCTTAATGTCTACTTGTCTATTAAAGCACAAAGGAGCTTGTTGGGTGCTCTGTAGGTATCCAGAGAAAAAGACAGAACTTCCTCTCAAAGATTCTTATTTTTTGGGAAGCCCCTTTTAAAGATAATTTCTCATAAGATACCAACTTGATCAGTCAGCCACCCAGCAAGATGGAGCCATGGGTGGTCTTATTGTTTTTCCTATAAACTTACAGTGAACCACAAAATAGTGAACCAAATATAAACGGCCGCTGTCTACACTTTTTTTTCCTCCCCCTTCAAGTGTAGTAAGGCTTCATTCTGTGAAAAAAAGAAAACCACCACCCCCTTAGATGACAAGGGCGTGAGTTAACAATAGCCTGTGGAGAAAGACGAGAAGTACTTCAGCATTTGATAAAGCTGGACCACGAATGCCCTTGGACTCTCAAAATGCCTGAAGAAAAATTTCTTCCTAAGACTCAAGGCCAAGCTTGGCACAGCCACAACATGTCAGTGAGGGTGGCCTATAATTCCCTCCTTTAAACAACAGACTCAGGTGTTAACTGAGCATATTTCCAGCAAGTAAAATCAACTTATTGAGACCTACCTAGAGGAGTTACTTCCTCTAAATACCATTTCTCTTTGTGAAAAGCTGTCAATACTGTGAACATACTTTTCTCCAAATGAAACACGGGCTACTGGAGAGAGTGGAATTTAAAAAAAAAAAAAAAAAAAGGAAAAAAAAAAAAAGGAACAAGAAAAGGTGGTTAGCAGGACGTGGTTACGTTTCCCAAGCAAGCAATATGAGCTTAATTGAGGCTGACGCATGACAGACTCGCATGTACAGGACCGTCCAAGCAGCGACTGAAGCTGCTGACAGAGGGTAAACGGGGCGCCGCGGTGGGGCGCGCCCTGGCCTGGCATGGCGACGCAAGCGCACCCCGCCTGTCAGGAGTGGGCACGAGGGCTAATGAAGGGCAGCCCTTGTTTTTAAAATTCTTCTCACTTAGTTTTGGATCAGACTCTACACCATGAAGGCTTCTCAACCTTTTCGTGCTCAGTTAAGGATATGTGTCACTTATTTAAAAATTAATGCATTCTAATCAATTTCAAGTGAGACAGTGAAGAGTCTGCAAAAGAGGGAGACAGTAAAAGGCAGGAGAGAAGAGAAAAAGAGCAAGCGGAATGAGCTCTAAAGATACAGAAGAAGGTGTAAGAAATAAGGCATAAGAAGTACCTACATGTTTTTGGACATCTGTGTGGAAAGAGTTGAGGGCAATAAAACACATTCTTTATACACTTTCCCCATAATATAAAAATTCTAGGAATCAATGTGTGAAAAGAAAATGTTGGGTATTTGTTAAAAGATACAATTGTCACTTTTCTAAAAGGCCAACTTTCCCCCCAACAACTGTAAGATTAGTGTATATTTCATTACTAAAACATGTTTTTTATTGCCCCACGGTGGCAAGTCTTCCAAAATAACTGAATATGTGCTTTAATAAAACGAAATCATAATATTTACATGCCCTCTTGAATAAGTATAAATATTAAGGAAAAAATTTCACCAGTTTTAATATGGCCATCATATATAAAATAGAAAGAAGAAAATAGACTGGTTTCCGATCTCACAGGCACATTTCTGAAATAATCAGGTTAGATGCAAAAAAACAAAAAAGCAAAAATTGTGGATTGATTAAGTATTTAGACATGTAGGCAAAAATCTATATTATCTGTTTTATTTATTCCTATTGTCAATATAGGAAAGTGCTTAATTGCAAACTTCATTTAATATTTTAAATATCTAAAACCCACATACATATAACCCACATTTATAGGTTATCTACAAAAGACTTCTTTAAAAAGGTACTTGCCATTTTTGTATAACTGAGAGGGAGAAAAAAAATCACTCTGGGTTAGAAGTCTAAAAGATCAAATTTATTGAATGAAGGACACAGTTTAACTCAGATGAAAACACAGTCTCCCTTAATCTTAATTCCACCAAGTTTACCTTTCTAGACCTCTCTAAGGATGAATCTTTATCAAACAGATCAGGCTCTGATAAAAGAATATGAAAGTAGACTCATTTATTGTCACATAAAATCCTGATACCACCATTTTCAAACTCATGACAAAATTTTTTTTTATTTTGAACAAATATGGGAATCCACAGGTTTGCACCAAAGAAAAATTGTTTCATTAAAATTACCTTTTCTACAAATAGACTTTACCAAAGATGATCATTTTGTCAGATTTTGAAATCAGCATAACTCCCCTTCCCTATTTTTTTTTCCTTTCTAGATTTGGTTATTACATCTCACAGATATTAATTTAAGGTATTGACATTAAAAAATTAAATACTGATTATCTTTGAATTACTTGGAAAACTTTTCACAGAATCTTATTCATATGTATAATACACATATAATATGCACTGAGAAGATTTTTTTAAAAAAGATTTATTTATTTATTTATACAAGAACCAGGGTACAGGCCAGATGCACAGGAGGGTGAGAGGATTCACCAGAGACAGAGTGGGGAACAGAACAGGCAGACTGACGAAATACACTGCTGAGGGGAGCAGCGGGTGCGACAGGAGAGGTCTGCTGCGCCATGTGGGACCCTCGCCGGCTGGCCAGGATCAAACCCACGCTGCAGAGGCTGCGGACAGCTTCACAGCGCGGTGCTCAACTGCCTACAACACTAGGGGAGGCCCACATATGTAGATTTTATACAGTAACCAGAATAGGTTGCTAAATTATCAGGGAGTTTTTAAGAAAGTTACATATTGGGAACATGAACAGCCAATCAGAACTTCCCATTCTTTTACATGTTATTTGCATAATAAAATGATCATGAAAGCAATGAAAGTAATGGCAATAGAAGATAGACAATGAAGCTTAGTACTCACACATTTATTCTACCTCTGCCTGACAAGAAATCTTATTTGTGAGTCATTCCTAGAACTACTGGACTTCCGCCAAAACAAGTAACATTACTCCATTATTATTTCTTGTTGAAGATTAGTATTTGTCAATGTCACTGTACTAGGACAGCTCTTATTACAAATGTCTGGGATTAAAAAATGTTCTAGGTTTCTATACAGTTAGAATAAGGAAATCTAGGAGTTAGAGTCAGCCACATTGAGAAAGTAGAAATAACTGGACCGATGACAGCAAGTGATGGACACTTCCATTTCATTTTGATTGGACTATCCAGATAGTCTTAGACATATCCTAACCTAACATTTAGAGCCTCCCACCCTCCCCCAAATCATAACTAGGCATTTTTGAAAAGTGCTAGGTGATGATTTATCAAAGTGAAACAAAGAAAATATAAAACAAATCCAGTTTTTCCATTTGGTCAAAATTATTGTCTTCATTAAACTGTAGTATTAGAGTCAATTATCTAAGAAATTTGGGTAGAGGGCGAAAATTGGACTGGACAATTTCAAAGATCCTTTCCAGATCAAGGACTCTTTGACTTTATGCTGCATTTTGCTTGGTGTGTGGTTTGGAAGATGCCTCTGAAAGGAGAATAACACATGGCTCACGAGACTATTGACTTGGGGCTTTTACCTAGAGCATCAGCAGTAATCATTTTTTGAAGCTCTTAGCAACTCCATGGGGGCTGCTTGTGTTTTCCAAAGGCTTAAGCCACTGAGCAATCCTAAGGGGATGATCTTGGGGGGAAAAAGGATGTGAAAACTATTCACTTTTGATGACTCCTCTGAACACTGAAAATGATTTCAAGCAGAATTAGACCAGATACATGCTCCCCCCTTCAAGCGATGCTCCATGTAATATGGTAAGTGTTAGGTCCAGCACTTCCAAAGCCTATATATTTCTTAGCCTAAATATTTCTGTGAATTCAGTATCTATGTAAAGGGCTAGCTCATTTTTAAAAATATTTGTCAAAGATTTTACTTAACAGCTGGGTGCAGTCTTTGAAAATGTCTAGGAATAAACTGTCATTATTTCATGATCATATGGCTAAACTTTTTTTTTGATTACTCTCATGGTTTATTAATATTCAGATTGAAAAAGGAGCCTGAGAGCCGCAAGTTACGCTAATGGGCACATTTGCTTTATTTATTTATTTATTTATTTATTTATTTATGTATGTATTTATTTATTTTAAAAACAAACTGGGTTTTTGAATTTTTTTCCTTTTTGTTCATTTCATCACATTGAAAAGGAGGAAAAGAAAAATGGTTTTGAATTCACTTGATATTTTGGACTCCTCAGATGAACGGAACATTGCACACACACTTGGAACAGAGAGAGACAGCGAGGAAAGTGGACTTCCACAGGGCCACACACACCAGATCAAAAAACTTGGATACAGTGCAAGAATTTCCCAAAATGATTGGATCATCATTACCAAAAACTCGCCATAACAACACCAAGAAACAAAAATGTTTAAGCCACACTGTTTGACTTGGGATCTTTCCTGCTTTTTTTTTTTTTTTTAATGTTTGCCACACAGAGAGAAAGAGGGCTAGTGGGTGGGAGAGGACAGACTCCCAGACGTGAGCAGGACAGGAAGGGAAACTTCAGAGTGGAGTTGAGAAGAGGGTGGGGAGACAGGGCTCAGGAGAGGGGAGGGGAGGGCCGTGGAAAGCCATTTCTTAAAGTTCAGGCATGTTCTTGGTCCGCCTCATGATCTTCTCCTTCACCCTCATCTTGCCAGGCGCTTTCCTTAGGTTTGGTTTCATCTACAGCATCTATCTTCTCGGCTGGGCTGCCCTCCGCAGTCTCCGTCGGGGTCTGGGCTGATCCCTTAGCAGCAGCATCCTCTGCAGCAGGGGTGGCGGCAGCAGCAGCAGTGACAGCAGCAGGCACATGGGCTTGTTTAGGCTCCCCCTTGGCGGGGGCATCTTCGGCCTTGGAGGACGGCGAGTTGCCAGTGGAAGCTTTAGTGACACTGTCTGTCTCAGCAGAGCCGGCCTTCTCCTCTGAAGGGGCAGCAGCCTGGGGGGCCGCCTTCTCAGCGGCAGCATCAGGAGCTCCCTCTACTTTCTTCTCCTTGGAAGGAGTTTCGCCTGCTTTGCCCTTCTCCTCAGACTTGGGGCCCGCCACTGGGGCCACTTCGGTGGTCGCCGGGCCGTCCTCTTTCTTCTCCACCTGTCGGCAAGGGGGGCTTCATCCTTCTTCTCGTTGGCTTCAGCCTCGGCGGTTTGGGCATCACTCTTCTCTCCTTTGAGCTTTTTCCTTGTTACATGTCCACGGAAGCACACCTGAATTTTAGTGGCGGCCTTATGAGCTTTATCTTCTGGTTTGATGCCATCTTGTTCAATCTTTCGGTCCTCATCATTTTTTTCAACCTGTTTGGTTCTTCTCATAGAACACAGCATGGTTGTAACATCTTGCCTTCCTGCCTCCTCTCCTTTCCTGCTCTCTGTGGCTAAACTTCTTTATCCCTTTCAGATGAGATTCAGAGTTCCACACAGGACAAGCCATGTGCCAAAGCGATCTGGGCATCACCAGCCATCCCCCTTCCGGGCCCACCTGGGACCTCTGCCACGTCAAGCACCACTGAATCTGCCAGGCAAAACCAGTGCATTTTGTTCACCAATGTGATTCCATATCTTTTTTTTTTTTATTGAGAGGTGATGACATGGCAAGGAAGGGTCCACACTGGAAAAATGCTTAAAATATTTTCCAATGACGAAAGTCAGAAGACTTTAAGGGTTACAGTATTTCTTAGACTGAGAAAGAGCTTTTAGGCAGAAATAAGTCCATGTCATTACATTATTAACATCTACCATAGTATTCATCTGCCCATTCAATAGTTTTCTGTAGACTGTACTAAAAGTATTAAATTCAGTAAGGGGACTTTAAAAGTTAGTGAGATATGACTCCAATCCTCACAGAGTTTATACTCAAATTATTTGGGAACTTTTTTCATCATCACCAAAAAGGCAACTATTTTTAAAGCTATTTTTAACCAACCCAAAATAAGTTTTTATACATTTCTAATGATCTTTTCCCAAAGCTGGGACAACTTTAATTAATGTAACCACTAAAAATGCTTGTTCCATATTACTTGCTTCCCATCTAGAATACATTATTACTTTACTATACCTCGTCACTTAATTCCTCCCCAAAGCATACACTCAGTTTTTCAGCAGCATTAAGTAACAGTATAAGAGGAACTTCTAAAAATTTACTGGTATATTAATAAAATAAGAGTCAATAAATCTATCATAACTACATATATCCCACTATTTTTTTTTCTGATGAGAATCCCAACCCTGCTTTTACTAGTTAACCTATTTAAATGATTTCTAAAGTACAAATATTTGGCTGAAGGTATAGTAACTGCAAAAGCTGCTGGATCTCCAGATAGCTACACCAACAGATGAATGCTAATTAAAATGCTAAGAGAGTGAAAATACATCCTTATCATTTAACATCAGTTCCAACAACATGGACAGAGTAGAATAAGAAACAAGAGGTGTTGAAGATTTTATTTTCCTAACCAAGAAAGGTCAGATATAGTGCATCAGAATGCTGCATCTTAAGAAAATCATTATTTTAAATGCTGGGATTCCTGTGAATAGAATAGTTTTCAAATATTAAAATCTCTGTGGTAGGCTCTGACCTCAGAATAACAAGAAAATGACAGGCACTTATTTTTCCACATATAAAAATGACACTTATTGTAAGGTCGTTATATAAAAGGCCTACTTCCCCTTCATGAAATAAATAATTATACCACTGATTCAATATATTTGCCAGCACGTCTCCATGTGGTTTAAGTGGTTATTTCGATGACCTAAATATAGAAAAGAACTATTACCTACAACCTTTCAATCTGTGGCCCATAGCCCCTACGTATCATTTTTCCTTGGCAAATTATTTACAGTGCTTCCTCATGAACTCCCAGAAGTGTTCTATTTATATGCATGGTGATGTACTGACCACATCCAGAGGATCGGGTATACTTTGTTCTAAAAATTAAACAGTTGGTCATATATATGTGTATATGTATTATAAGTGATGATGTGGAAATCTTCAATTCTACTGGAAAGATGACTTCTTTAAGGAATTCTGAATGGGGTAAGAAGAAAACTGTCAAGGACAAAGCTATGGGGTATCTATGTTACGGAGAGGGTTAACAACAAAGTGCTGTAAGAGCCAGCCTCCACGATGGTCCCCAATGGCTCCTGCCTCCCACTGTGTGGTACACACACTCTTAGCTAGTCCCCTTCCACATGGTAGCAATGCGGGTCTATGCCTCAATAGAATGCGTGAAAGTACTGGTATGGCAATACCAAGATTAGGTTATAAAAGACATTAAGGCTTTTGTCTTGGCTTCCATCTCTTGCTCTGGAAGAAGCCATCTGCCATGTTGTGAGGACATGACCTATCGAGAGTCACACGTTGTGGAATAAAAAAATCCTGAGGTCTCTAGATAGCAGCCTTTTGAATGAGTTCAGAAGCAGACTTTCTAGCCCAGCCCTGTTTATTATTTCAATTTTGGGGTAATTAAACAGCAATAGATAGTCAATGTAAGTGATACAATGGGAACACATTTCACTAAGTCCCATAACAAGCCAGGCACTGTGCTAGGCACTGGGATTACAGAGACGAGTAAGACAGAGTTAGTCTCTGCTCCTGTAGCTTAGTGTCTAGGGGTGTATAGTACAGCAAACAATCACAATAGAATTTCTGACAGGGGTTGGTTAGCTCCATGCTTGGTCTCCAGTCTTGGATCACCTGCTGCCTATATGATTTGGCCAGGCTTCTTAAACTTTTTAAAAAAATTTAATCGTATAGTTTTATTTTTATTTTACACATTTATCTAGAATGTGGGTTTTTCCCCTATTTTGTATTTTTTAAATTATTTTTTCCTCACTACCATTCCTTGCATTTTTTGCCCCTCCCCTGCCTTAACCTCAGAGTCCTCAGGATGTTTGTTGATGTCCAGTAGTTTCTGAGGGTTTTACGTTCTTCAATTGTCTGTTATTCAAATGCCCAGTATTTGTTTTTATCATTCTGGTTTCTTTTGCGCATATATATATATATATATATATTATTCAAATTCCCTCTACTTTGTTGACAGTGGCTGCATTTCATCCTTTCTTGTGGCTATTTAATATTCCACGGTCTGTATATACCACATCTTTTTGATCGTTTCATCCATGGAAGGAGATTTAGGCTGTTTACATGTTCTAGCTTATTTAACCTTTCTGCATTTCATTTTCTGATCTTTACATTCAAACTAATAACATCTACTTCTTGAGTTGCTGTGAGGATTAGAAATAACACATGTAAAGCACTTGACATAAAATTGGTGTCTAGTGGATTCCTTAAAAACAGAAAGCTAAACTTTATGTTAGCAATTATTATTTTTTAATAGTAATAGCAGGCAGGACTAAATCCAACAGGGATCCAGAACAGTTGGTTTCCCCTCTAGCTCTTTTCCCTTTCTCATCTTAGGCATCAGTCACTAATAAAACAAGCTTAAATATTTGTTCAAGTGTTATGAACTAATTGGCAGCTGGGCTACGGGCCCAGAAATGTAATATAAGGTATTAGGAGTCAGTGAATAAAGAACAACAAATCAACAAGTGTTTGCTGAGGCCTGACTGTGCACAGGGCAACACAAAAGCTGTGATGGAGAAAAGAAGGAATTAGCTCCTGCTCTCATCCAGGTGACAAATGAGCAGTAAAGGACGTGGGTTATGAAATTCAGGGGAGGAACAGAACATTCTGGGCTGGTGCAGGCAGGAAGATGAGGTGAAGGAGGAGAGACGCAAGCTGGTAGGTAAAACAGATCGGAGTAGCAGACAATGGCCCAAAGATTGTGTGTGGTCCACAGATGAGTGTTGTTGGCCCCACATCAGGCTTAAAAATTGGGACCTTCCATGAGAATTTTGAATTTCTAGCTGTATCTGAAAAATGTGACCAGCTGATAACTTTAGAGTCACTGTCCACTATGCTGTCCTTCTAGGGACCGGAAATATGCTAGTCTCCACCATGCCGTTTTGTCCTGCTTCTGACCTACATGTATGAGTTTTAATCCTTTTCACATATAAGTCTTTACATGTCTCTTTTTTATCAACCTATGAAGTTGTTAACAGCTTCATTTCATAGGTGAGGAAAATGAGGCATGAAGACATTGGATAATCTGTTTGAACACAGTTAGTTGGCAAAGGCAAAGCAGAGATTCAAAGCCAGGTAGTCTAGCTCCACAGTACCCACTATGCAAAATTAATAAATAGATTAACAAGGTGTGTTCTGTACTGGTTTACTCTTATCCTTGAACCCTTCATTAACTCATAGCTCCCCCAAAAGAGTTTATTTCTTAAGCATATTGATCTGGCATTGACAGCATCAAATCCTAAATGACAGGACAACAGGCAATGGGAAATAGACAAGGAAATTGTGAGCCAGGACTTAGCTATGTTGTTTTTTAAGGGGGATGAGCTCATGAATTTATTATTGTTACTGGGTATTGTCAAATTCCAACAGTACCATTTTTCTCCTTTACAGGTAACCAGATACAGAGCTTGGCCTTGTATGTCTGGGTGGGAGGGGGGCGGAGGCTGAAGTGGGATGTATGAAGGTGGTAGCCATTCTTTTTTTACCACCTCCTGAGCTGGCCTGAAGATGTAATGTTCCTTTGACTCTGTAAACACTGTGAGCATCTCATATAAGGGGAAGGAACAGGACATATTTTGAGACCCAAAGGGTGAAGCAGTCAGTTTGAAGTAAAACAGTATCTAGCTCCTATAGGGGAAAAAATCTGAATGAAAAGTTCTGATAACGAAGGAAAGTACTAACACTACTGAAATGATTAAAGAGCAAACTAAACCAAACTCAAAACAAAATAAAGCAAAATAACACCTTTTTATACTCGGGAAAAAAAGACGATGAAAAATTGTCTTCTTAATTGAAAAATTTAAGAAACCCCACCCAATCTCTGCTATATTAATGGCCAAGAATAGCCCACTCTTTAGGATCAAAAGACTTCATGGGAAAAACGATCCTCAAAGCATTTGTGCTATTAAGAAATGGGTTCTTAATCTCACTACATTGTCAGATAACCACATACATTGGGGTTTAGCTTGTTATACTCATTCTTGCATTTAAATGGCCTGTGAGGTCCAAATCATTTTAAATAGATCATCTCCCCTTTTGCACACCCCTTGGTGCCATGACTGAGTTACACAGGCAGTGTATAATACAACTCAGGCAAAATACATTATAATTAATTACCAAAAGCCTGAGGAGAATCCATTCCCTGAATCTTCACAGCTCATTTAATGGATTAAAACTAAAATTCTATTAACAATCAATACCCTGACCCTAAATTCCTACTTAGTTGACACAAAGAATGCTTCAATTAGGTAATAGGCTTTTAAAAAATTAAGCTGCATATTTGCTTAGCCAGCTATAAGGAAAATATTATCAAGCAGTTGTATGTGACCAAATGATTTTTTAAAAACTTGATCCTTGATATGTTTCTATGAAGGTAGTTCTCTGAAGCTTAGTCAATCAGGAAAAATTGCCCAAATAAATGTTTACAAAATTAACATAAACATTGATGTGAACTTGCTTGAACTCTGCTGTTTTACTGTTTGACATTTTGACCACAATTTCACAGCAGATGCATCCCTTATGTTATATGAGTAGCTGCTTCCTAAAGATGGCTTGATGGTAAAGACTCCTAACTGCGAGTCTACCAAAATGTCTTACAAATCTACTAGTCCTAATATCTCTACATTTAAAAACCTAACCAACTAGCCTCACATTTATTGAAGCCATTTCAAAATTTGTTATCAAAGGCATTAAAACTATTTTATGATTTCAAAAGGAAACATTTCTAGATTAAGGATAAATCTGGGAGAAAGTTTTGATCAATAGCTACCTTCCTTAATTTATTGAGCTATTATTCTTTAAGTCCTGCAATGCTTCAGCTGAATTTTGCCAAACTTTTGCATAGTCATTGCTCATTTTCAGCAATATTCAGGGTATGCCCCTTGCCATTTGTAGACCTGCCTTAGCAAAAGAGTTGAGAATAGAAAATTTTCATTCACTCAATGAACAGTAAGTCCCAGGCACTGGGCAAGGTTGAGGTCAAAGGGTGACTAACACCTAGTCCCTATTATAATTACTCTTAATTAGGAAAGGAATATGTTAGAATTAATGATTTAATTTTCACTTTTGACATTCTATTGCTCATGTTAACTTTACAAATGCTTACATTTAAAAATATGCAGTCTGTGAAATGGTGTTTTATTTAGCATAACTGTCATGTAAAGAACACAGTCTGCATTTTCAGCTCTTCCTATTCATCAAGGCCTTTTAAAATCAGCAATTAGAAGAATGCACTGCAAGCTCCTTCCTCATATTTTCTTAAATAAATAAAAAATAAAAAAAGAGATAAAATGGAATAATACAAAATGCTCAGAGAGTTCATAAAAAGAGAGAATAATAAATGAAAAAAGATAAATAGAAAAGTTTCAAATTCAAATTTTATCAAGCCATATCACTAATTACTTTAAATGTGGATGCTCTAAATACCTCAATTAGAAGAGAGGGAATGCCAGAGTGTTTACAAAAAACAAAACAAACAAACAAAAAAAAAAAACAAGATCCAAACATATCTTATGTACAAAAAACTTGCTTTAAATATAAAGACTCAGAAAAATACCGGATGGTCTCACTCATAGCAGGAATCTAGAAAACTTAAATAAGGGACCAGGAAAATGAATAACTATAAGAAAGTGAAAATCAAAATCAACAAAAAACTATGAACCAGAGACACTTTTTGGGGGTGGGGGCGGGAGGGGAGGGATTGGGGTCAGAATGGGGGGGTTGCAATTGTATGGGGAATATAAAAATAAAATTTATTATTTAAAAAAAATAAATAAATATAAAGACTCAAATAGGTTAAAATTAATGGGAGAAAGGTATAGCAAGTTAACATAAAAAAAAAAAAAGCATGATTAATACAGACAAAGCAGGCACCAAAACAAGTAAAATTTTCAGGGATAAAGAATGGCATTATATATGAGGAAGGGGTGAAAAAATATATATATATATACGGAAACAGGGCCTCCCCGGTAGTGCAGCAGGTTGAGCGCCACGCTGTGAAGCTGTCTGCAGCCTCTGCAGTGTGGGTTTAATCCCCACCAGCCGGCGAGGGTCCCACATGGCGCGGCAGACCTCTCCTGTCACTCCCGCTGCTCCCCTCAGCAGTGTATTTCTGTTGTCTGCCTGTTCTGTTCCCTGCTCTGTCTCTGGTGAATCCTCTCACCATCCTGTGCCTCTGGCCTGTACCCCAGCTCTTGTATAAAAATAAATAAATCGTAAAAAAAAAAAGAATATATGGAAACGTATTGTCTTTAGCTATCTTTGAATAGTTCCAGGTTACCAATTGTGACTTTAATTGTGATCATTCATGCTCTAGCAAAGCTAAATCTAACTTCAGATGTGTTTATTTATTCAATTTCCCAAAACCCTGGAGAAAAATTATTCCTAAAAAAGCAAAAATGTGGACGACTCTCATTCACTGATAATGGATGAGAGCAGGTGCCATTTTACAGCAGGTGCCATTTCTCTTTTCTTGCCTGACTGACAATACTTGATACAGAGAGTCCTTGTTTCATGATGGAAAATTTGGTGAATTCCTAGTGCTCATCAGCTTGAAGGTCAAGGGTTATTCTGGTCAGTTGTGCTTATGAATACAAACAGGATACATGTAACTTCCAGGATGAGGCATGGAAGAACTATTAAAAATGACCAAATACCAGAGAAACACTAAGTAAAAAAAGAGTGTCTAAAAGCATAAGGTACCTGTTGTCAGCAAATAAATTAGACCAGGCACAGTTGTAAGTTTCCTATAAAACATTCCAATGCCAGGAGACAGCTGAGTGGATAAAGAAGATGTGGCGTATACACACAATGGAATACTACTCAGCTATTTTAAAAAGGAAGAAATCTCACTAGTTGTGACAACATAGATGGACCTTGAGGAGCCTGGCCACGCCTGCTGCTCCCCTCAGCAGTGTATTTTGTCACTCTGCCTGTTCTGTTCCCACTCTGGCTCTGGTGAATTCTCTCACCCTCCCGCACTTCTGACTATACCCAGTGCTTGTATAAATAAATAAATAAATCTTAAAAAAAAAAAAAAAAAAAAGGAAGAAAAAGTTTCCTTATAGAAATAAAATTAGATGTTTAAATAAAAAAACTATGGTCAATAATTTTTGAGTCAGAATTTTAATCCAGAATGTTCTGAATATTGGCAAAGTTGTTTATTCATAGTAGACATGCCAACCGGTTTTTATTGGACATCAATATTTACTGTCATTGGGGTATTATTGACTCTGGTTTCTTGTTGGTCAATATTTTCCTCTAGAAAAGCACCGTGGACTTCTTTCCTGCTGCTGTATCTTTGTTTAAGCAGTTTCCTTCACCCGGAATGCCTTTTTCTTTAGTTCCACATATCTAAATACTACTGACTGTCAAATACCAGGCCAAATTTCTCCCTGCCCCCATGAAGGTTTTCCTCTTCCTAATGACCGGGTACAAGTGCCCACTGCATTGCCTGTCCTTGCAACACCATTACTGTGCTCCACGTCTATCACAAGTTTTACGTGTCAGTCCAACACGGATCGAAATCCATCTCCTTTATGAGTCTGTAAATACCTTGAGGGCCAGCAAGAGATTGCACATTATTCATGTTTGCTTTTTCAGGAGATTTTGCATGAAGAATTACACACAGCTGACGGAGTAGGTGAAAACACACATATCCACACACTAAATAAAAGACTACAGATAAGTCATAATGCATGAATTTTAAACATTTGTAAAAATACATTCATTCATGATTTATTGAACATTCACCTTTTGCAAGGCATTGTTGAGGAACTAGAGACACAACAGAGAACAAAATGAACTGGTCTTGTGGATGCCACATTCTCATGGTAAGAAGGACAATCAACAAAGAAACATGGACTGTATGATCAAGCAGTGATAAGAGAATAGTAAGGAGAGAATACAAGAGATAGTATTTTAGACTGAGTGGCCAGGAAAGAGCTTTCCAGGGAGACCACACAGGAATGATGCAAATGGGAACCATGTGAAATTCTGACAGAAAAGACAGCAAGAACAGAGACCTTGCAGCATTTAAGAGGAACGGGCAAAGAGAAGTAGGAATTATGGTTGGAGGGATAAAGAGCCAGTTAATGGGAGGTCTTGTGGACTACATATGGTAATGACTGGGTTTTACACCAAGATTGACATAAAGTTAGTGGATGGGATGGTCACTTGATGTACCTTTCCAAAGTATCAGTCTGGCTGCTAATAAAAATAATAAAGATTACTGGGACACTCATAGAAGGAAGAGAAATTAGGATGTTACTTTGACAGGCCAGGGTAGAGGTGGTGGTGGCTTGGATCAGAGTGCTTACAATGGTGGTGGAGAGAAGTGATCAGGTTTGAAATATCCTTTAAGATGGAGGCTCAGATCTGCTGATAGACTGGATGCAAGGCAGGAGATTGAGGGAGAACTCTAAGTTGGCGCCAAATTTTGGCTTGAACAACTAAATGAAATGCGTTACCATCCACTGAGACAGAAGACACTGAGGAAGAGCAGAATGATGGAGAAAGCAGGTGTTCTGTTTTGGAAATAGGAAGCTTGAGCTGACAGATTGCTTTCAAGTGGACATGTTGACTAGGTAGCTAGCTGTAAGTCTAAAGCTGAGATATAAATGTGAGATTTATAGCTGCCATCAATACATGTACAAGCTTTTGAGGCAATAAGGTTGAGATTAACTGGTATGCTTTGAGCCTACTTACAACCTTTAGAGTGTACTGAATTTAGAAATAAAGTAACTTTCATCTGTGGCCAATCACATCAGCAGTGACCCCAATTCCAGGGGTACAAATAAGGATGCATATTTGGACAAATTTTAATCATAAAAAATAAAGTATATTCTACCATGAATATTTCAGCAAATAGTCATGTGAAGGAACATGGATGTTTAATTTAGACATCACCTCTGTCACTGTATGTTAGACAGCATGACTGTGATTTCTTCTGGAAATTTCAAAACGCAGCAAAGTTTTTCCATGTGTAACTGAAAGTGATCCATTCCCATGATGTCATCATTTTTTCTTTACTTCTTATCCCCACTCCTAAGCTGTACCACACAGAATTCTTAAAAGAATAAAAAATTATTTTATACTGTTCCACAGACTCAATGTAAAAAGCCAGTCCCAGATAGGACCTCTTTAAACTATGTCATACACACATGTGATAAAAGGAAGATTTGTGAGATATGGGAAATCATCATTTTCCCCCTCAGTAATAAAATTAACTATATTTCTAACCTGAATCTACAATGCTCTAAGGAACAATTACCCTCACTTATTTTCAAGGATGCTGTTAATGCAATAGGAAGTAAAAAATGAACGAAAAATTCACCTGTCTCAACTATAAGTGGCCAGCTCAAGAAGTGCAATTTGCATCAGGAAGGAAATAAAAGGTGAAGAAATGATACAGTTGCAGATTACCCAGTGAATGGATGGAAGAAACACCTTCCTAACTGTTCTTCCCTTCAGTCTCTGTGTTGATTCATTTCACATTTCATTGCTGGAAAATCTTTTTGAAGCATTATATATTAGCAGCCAATTGCTGCTGTAACAAATAACCACAGTTTTAATGGTTTAAAGGGATACAAAGTTATTCTCATAGTTTTGTAAGTCAAATGTCTGAAATAGATCTTAAATAACTAAAATCAGGATGTTGACAGGGCTGTGTTCTCTCTGAAGTCACTTGGGAAGAATCTGTTTCCTTACCTTCTTCTACTTTCAAAGGCTGCCCACATTCCCTGGCTTGTAGCCCCTTCCTCCATAGTATCTTCAAATCTCTTTTTGTTGGACCCAGCTTCCACCCTCACAACTGCAATGACTCTAACACTATTGCCTCCCTCTTATAAGGCCCTTGTCATGCCATTGGGGACACTTAAGTCATACAGGATAAGTTTTCCATCTCAAGATTATTGTCAGTCTGCAAAGTCCTTTTTGCCATTAAAATGATGTATTCACAGGGCATCTTTGGAGGAGAGGGTCACTAGTCTTTCCACCACATGTTATTTGCAAACATTTCACTTCTTTGAAATGTTTTGTGATTGTGGTGGTCAATAACTTAGGTCTCAGGAGTCAGACAGGCCTGGATTTAAAACCTACTTTATCTCATACTACCTGGCTGACCTGACACAGGATTCTTAATTTTCTAACCCTTAGTTTCTGACTAGTAAAATGAGTAAAACAATAGGATCTACCTTAAAGGTAATGAATGCAATGTGTCCCTAAGCTCTGACTCCATTTTCAAATAAATAAAGCAAGTCAGTTTATCCATCCAACACCTCCAAGAGCCACAATTTGGCTGCCTGCTTTTCCTAGTCTAATATGCTCTATAGCCAATCAGATCTCTTCTTGTTGTCTATTTCTTCCCTCATTTGGTCTCACTAATCCCTAGTCTGCAGGCTGCTTTTGTTTCAGGCTTTTCTGAAGATTCAAATGTTTACTTTCTATAGTGAGCTTGGCCTTCTATCTCTTCACCCTTGTTTCTCAGGGAAATTTCTGGAAGGTGGTCTCTTGATCTGGGTCCAGATCCTCAGAATACAGTCAAAGACTGTATTCTGGTGAATACAGAAGAAATGGTGAATGGAGGATTGAATGAAGGAAGGAAGACAACAGACTTCCTGCAATCCAGCTTTTTGTCACAACTAAATCATATAATGTAGAATGAAACTCTCCTCTCAAAAATAAAAATCATTTCATAATAGCAAAGCCTCAGAAAGTTGAATAAGCCCAGCTCATGCATGAATATATAGTGGGACTTAATTAACACACTAGCCTGATCGAGAAGGCCCACAGCATATAGAAAATCAATCAGAAGTCCAGCTATTTCTAAAAAAGGAATCTTTTCCATCTGACACCTAATGGTGGCAGCAATAATACAAAATAAGCTTTTAAAAATTGTTCCCCATTGTTTGCCATTATTTGGGTCTTTGATGTATCCTACATTATGAGCTATCAAAGCAAGGCAATACATCCAAGGGAGGCAACACCACTAATGAAGGAAACATTAAAAGGTTATGCTTTTTTTCCCATTACTTGTGTCTTTGCAAATGGTTTTAAAGGTCATTTTAAAAATAGCTTGCAAGGCTACAAAGTTCTCTAAGTATTTAAATAACACAATGCAGTTTATTTTTACATAGAGTTCTAAATGCACAACACAAAACACTTCACAGAAATGTCAGTCAAAGGCTAAAGCGAATAGAAAAGTATATTTGAAGACAGAACAGAAGGAATACAGTAATTCAACAGAGAGGGATGAGGCCTTTGAGAAATGGTACACAAACTAGTTGCACAAGTGAAAGCATGACCATATGTTTTAGGTAATCAGAAACCTAAGAGAGAAAGGGGTTAAACTAGATGTAGTTCAAAATCAAGGTGTTGGGATTTACTGGAGGAAAATCGACTGCAATATGACAGTGCATCTTTGAAGACTAGCCTGATACCTTACTCTGAGGAATCAACCAGAAGTCTCCCTCTCACTTTTTTTTGAGCACCTACTATGTGCCAGACTCTCTCTCTGCTCAGCATTTCATATGTCACCTAACTTAGCCCTCCCAGGCTGGGTTTTAGTTTTAACATTTACAAAGAAACAAAGAAACAAATCCACAGAGGTTCAATAAATTCTCAAAGGGAGAAGTGGCAGTAGAGAGTCAAGATTCTTCCAGATCTGTCTGATTCTCAAACTTCCAAGTCAAGTTAGCTTCAAAGGCTGAGAACCTGGCAACAACCTAATCAGTAAAATACAGAACCATAATGGAGGAAAATAGAAGTTTGTTTTTGATCTTTCTGATGGCAGAGAAGGCTTCTCTGAGCACAAATTCATAGGGGAAAGTAATAAAAAAAGAAAATTTTTTACCATGTCAAATTTAAAATTTCAATACTTCAAGAACAGAAGAAAAGGCCTACTGACAAGTTTGAAAAAAGTGGGCCATCAACATGACAAAATGATTACTAAATGATTACTAAAAGAGCTTGTATGTAAATCCAGGAGAAAGACACAAACACACCAACAGAAAACCACTAACTTTCAAAGAAAAAAAATGAACAAAAGATTACAATGATTAATAAACATGAGAGAAAATACACCCTTACTTGTGATAAACAAATGTAATAAAAACTCAAGTACGTTTTTTGCTCAGAGTGAGTGAGGGTTTCGGGAAAGAGAATTTTACTATTATAGCCCTTTGGAGGACAATTTGGTATCATATCTAAAAACAGTTAGAGAATATTCATGCTCTTTGGCTCATGTTCTTTTGGCAATTCCATTCTTAGGAATTCGTTGTGAAGTAATAACCAGAAATTCATATAGTAAGTTTTTAAAAAATAACCCTATGACAACATTAGAATGCAAAAAACAAAATAAAAAATCTAGACAGAATACCCAATAATAGGGGCTTGGATAAATTGATGGTAAATTTATAGGATGGAGTAGGATTAGTGATTAATTTTTTTCTAGCAGAATCTTTGATGATACGGAAAAGTCTTCATATTGTATTAATTTTTTAAAAGCAGGCATATAAAAAAATGATGTATTTTTCAGAGGCTACAAACTTAAAAGTTTACAGAAAATGGCAACAAATGTGTGGAGTGATGTGACTATACTTTACAACTGGTGACCACATGTCCTGAATAAATGTGTTCACACATCCACACGTTCCCTAGCCTGGGACATTTTCTGTATTTGCCAAAATATGTTGTATGTAATTATAAGTAATTTAAATTTTCTACTGTGTGTTACTTTTCTATTTTTCCTAAGTTTTCTATATTAACAACAACAGCAACAACCACCCTTACTTTCATAATCAGAAAAATTCTAATAAGTGTTATGGAATAGAAATAAAAGACAATCACCTCTGGTCTGTTTTTAGCTGAACCTCTGACACCAACCCACTCCAAGAAGCCCTTTTCTTTCCTCTCTGTACAGCTCTTCTGAGGAAGGGGATTTCACGGCCTCCACTTCAACCCTTTCTATGCTTTGACCACCACATCTGAAATGGCACCAAAAATGCTAATGCAGTGGTTTTTAATCTTCCCTGACACTAGAATAGCTGGGCAGCTTTTAAATATACTGTGGCTTATGCCTCAGCCTGGAGATTCTGACTCCAATTGTCTGGGATGGGACCCAGTAAGTTTGAAAAGCACTCAGGCTGATTCTATTGTTGAGCCAGGGTTGAAATCTCCAGGTCTAACCTAAACTCTTCAGATGGCAGCGTAGTCTTACTTCTCGTTGCATCCTTTAAGTAGATGGGAAAGATCACCCTCATTCTTTGAAAGATGCAGATCTTTACTTTTAATCTACTTAAAATACTACTCTGCATTCCCTCCTTTCAACTGAATAATCTGTTATTTTGTTTCTCTAGATACCACATAGTTCTTCATTTGATTAACACTTGACCACAAAGCACAATGTCAGCACTGTACCCCTTTTCTTCATGGCACATCTAATTTTAGGTGTGTCTCCAAGATTACTTGGTTAATACCTTCCTTTCTCCTACTGAACTGTAAGCTCCATAAGGATAGGAACGACATTTGCTTTTACCTTTCATATATTTCCATAATGTACAGATAGAACACATGTATGTGGGCACCATGTCTAATCATTTATAGTTCTTTGAGGATGACATTCAGAATGAACATTTTTGGAACAGGGCAACTACTGTGTAGACAGTACTATGTTAAATAATGTGTGCATATAAGCCAGAGCGTAGACAGACTTCAAGTACTATGGTTCAGTTGGGGAGAGAGGAACGCAAACAGCTAAATGCAACATGGAGTCAAACAAGAAAGCGCCACCCCAGAATTGGAAACCCAATGACATCAAATATGGAGGAGTTAGTTTTTAGACTTGGGCTTTTGAGGAAATCTATAAGGAGGAAATATCATTCAAGGTAAGCTTTGGAGGAAAAACAGATGTTTATATTTAAAAAGGGTAGAGAAAGGGTATTTCAAGCCAATGGATTTCCTATTGCTGCTATTAACACATTATCTCAAATATACTGGCTTGCAGCAATGCAACTTTATAATCTCACAGTTCTAAAGATGAGAAATGCAAATGGGTATGGCTGCTTCCTCTGCTCTTGGTCTCATAGAGCCAAACTCAATATATTATCTGGGCTGTGCTTATTTCTGGAGGTTATGGATCTGAATGCACTTTACATCTCATTCAGGTTGTTAATCAAACTCAGTTCGTTGTGGCTTTAGGACTGAGGTCCCAGTTTCTCTGTTTGTTGTCAGTCAGAAACCTCACTCAGTTCCTTACATTGTTACATTCCTTGTCACATTGCCCCTCCCACATTTAAACCAAGAAAGTACACTGGGTCCTTCTTACATGTCAAATTGCTCCAATTGGTCCTTCTGCTAAATCTCTTTTGCCTCCAGCCAGAGAAAGTTCTTTTCTGTATAGAGCTCATCTTATTAATTGAGGACATTCTATCTTAAGGTCTCTGATCTTAATTACAACTGCAACGTCCTTTTTGTCATATATTAGAAACTATTCTTAGGTTCCAGAGATTAGGGCAATGACATCTTTGGGGAGGGGCAGTCTGTCTACCATGCCAAGTAATCTACAGGACGGTCAGTATGGCTGGGGCAGAGCTGTTGAGAGATACAGAAAAGGAGCCTGAACACCAGCCAGAGATGTCTGTATTTTATCTTGCCAGCAAGAGGGAGCAAAATAAAATACTAAGAAACACAAATACTTAGAAATGCTAAGAAACATATGTATTAAAGCCAATGATCTACTTTCCTTTCCCTCTTTTTCCTCTTTGTGTATGTGTGTGTGTATGTATATGTATACATAAAGACACACATCAACACTCTACTTTGCTCTTTATAACTTTCCCGAGTCATTAAATATATATTTCCATTATCATCTCTAATAAAAGAAAAGCTTAATATCAAATCACCCATATATAAGCTATTCAGTCACTAACAACTTGCATCTATTGGTAAATATCAGGAAACATGGCTCTGACTGCAAATATCCTTAATAGAGATTCAGGTGAAAGCATCCAGGTAGAAAAGTAAGCCATGTCCAGTTACTGAGTTTGTGTTCTAAGTATAAAAATACTATGTCATGAAAACTAGAAATTTACACTTAAATAGTACCCTGACATTAAGGTCTGGCCCTTCAATCCCTATACACATTAAATCTATAAAAAGGAAGAAGACTATAAATCATCATCTTAAAGGAAATACACATTGCAATTCTCATGAAATAAATTCAGGCTCTCATAACATAAGATTTTCTCCTTCTGACTTAATACTTGCGTGTGTAGTAATAATTTCCTGGTCAAGAATTCAGATTCTGGTGTCAGACTGTTGGTTTAAATCCCTGTTCTCCTGTTTTCTAGCAGCACTTTGGTGAGTCACCAAGCTCCCCTTCGGCTGATCACCTACTATGGGGTGATAGTAGAATTTCCTTAGCAGATTCTGTGAGGACCAGATTCCTATTACTATTCTTTTGTTTTCACATATGTCAGATGTTATTCTCTGCAATTCATTTTCTCTCGCTCCCCATCCTCATTTATTGAGAAAAGATGTTTTGGTTCTGCGGAGGCAATCCAGTTCTCAAACACAATAAGGCAAACAAAGCAATTCTCTTACAAGCAAAAACCTTCAACATCTGCACCTTTCTTATCAAACTTTGAAAAAAAAAAAAAAAAAGAAACGATGGGTCCTTCCTACACGTCAAATTGCTCCAATTGGTCCTTCTGCTAAATCTCTTTTGCCTCCAGCACTGGAATGAAATACATAGGAGAAGGGGTTCTAGGGAATGACACTGATACTTTGGCCTGAAACAAATACCGCCATGCCTGCCAGGAAGTGTGTTTGGCAAGTGAGTGAAGGTGTCAGGAGAGGTAAGAAAGCTGGACAAAGCCTGGAATAAAGGAGCAATGTGCTTAAACAAGCTCGTGACACAGTGATGACGTGCATGGGAGTTAATGCTGCCCGTTAAGAGAAAGTGTTGAACACATATTATAAAGCATGAAAGCCCTAGAGCCTACGTGCAGGAGACAGACTTGCAAAGCTAATAAAACTTACCTTTCATGCATTACTACTCCCCACCACTTTCTACCAGCAGTTCTAAGAAAGACTCTGCAAAGAGACTGCCTTTAACCCATTTGCAATGAAACACAGTCTTATCCTTCTTTATGCTCTCAATTTGGAAGAGGTTATTATCATTCATTTCAAAAGAAAATGCACAGCAGCTCCAAACTGAATAGAGAAACCTAATTTCCAAAGGTGTAAAAACATAATATTCTCCATCCATTCCTGAATGACTTCAAACTTTCAACAATACTTCCTATGAGCCTACAATCCAAAAGTGACATCCAGAAATTCATTATACTTACTACTTTTAGTACTGTTTTGCTTTAGAAATTAGTCATATTTTTTCCCCAAAAGCAAACAAACAAACAAAAACCCCACTTCAAAATGAGATGACCTAAATTGCCATTTTAGAGGCGTAGGAAAAACCAACGATGTTTATTACTTTTTGCTCCAGGCCACTCATATTTCCATATATATTTCAGTTGCTTGCCTACCCTTTTCTTTTCACAAAACTAAGCTCAACGTAGAGACGCTGAAAACACAATCACAGCTTAGTTCAAGTTAGAAGACACTGCACAAGCTCCTTAAAAAAAAAAACCCATAAAGTTTTCTTTACACAATTTTCCTGTCTAAATCCACCTCATTTTTCTTTCATGACATCAGAGCAGCAGTGGTTTTTAATTTCATTTCAATGGGAAAGACGTGGCTTTTAAACTCTATTTTACTAAAACCAACAAAGCACAAGTTCAGGGTTAAAAAAAAAAAACCAACAACCCCAAAACCCTTCTCCTGATTAAAACAATGCATTGAACATATAAGAAAGCATCAGAAGCACTTAAAACAGTTCAGGAATTTCGAGGGAGGGGGAGAAGATGGGAAGGCTAAAAGTCATGTTCCTTAGCAGTGGGGGGAAAAAATGACTTTTTAAAAAAATCCTACTGCATTTTTGCAATATATCTTTATAATGCCAGTGACACCACTTGGAATCTAAGCCTGAGTATTAGCTGCATTATACATTTACTAATTAATCCACTCAATTATGGGAATAGCCCAGAGAATGTACTTAGGACATTTAGTTTCAAAAGAAGTGTAACTTAAGAGTAGTAAGTAAATTTTCAACACTTTCTACAAAGGTCTCTTTTGACATCAAATTTCAGGGAATTCTATTTAACATAGCTATTGCACAGTTTCCCCTTCATCAAAGCTCATGACCTTTCTCTTTCAACCTCTTCATTAAGGTTAGACCCCTTCCCCTCTGTATTCCTTCTCCCTTCCCTTAATCACACTCTTCTTTTTTTTTATTTTTAAATAAATTTTATTTTTATATTTCCCATGCAATTGCAACCCCCTTATTTTGACCCCAATCCCTCCCCTCCCCGCCCCCACCCCCCACAGAGTGTCTCTGGTTCATAGTTTTTTGTTGATTTTGATTTTCACTTTCTTATAGTTATTCATTTTCCTGGTCCCTTAGCTAAGTTTTCTAGATTCCTGCTATGAGTGAGACCATCCGGTATTTTTCTTTTTCTTTCTGGCTTATTTCGCTGAGCATGATCCCTTCCAGAGCCATCCATGTTGCTGCAAATTGCATGTATTTATCTTTTTTGAATGCTGAGTAATATTCCATGGTGTATATGTACCACATCTTCTTGATGCAGTCATCTATTTTTGGGCATTTGGGCTGTTTCCAAAGCTTAGCTATTGTAAGTAGTGCTGCTATAAACATAGGGGTGCAGGTGTTCTTTGGAATTGATGTTTCTGTGTCCTTTGGGTAAATACCTAGGAGAATCACACTCTTCTTTAGTCTCTATGTTGGTCTCCATGCTAGCTTGAATTCAGTATTGTTTAACTTTCCTCGTCCTATGCTGTAAGCTCTTGACAACATATATTATTTTTCTCAGAAGTTTCCACAGTGACTATTGCTATGGAATGTACATGCCAAGTATTAAATTTGTTAAATGAGTCTTTGGAAAATAGCATTCACTCCGAACATTTAATAGAGCTAAGGAATTTTGAATATGCTTTTGGACCCAGAAAAATAACAATTTCCCACTAATTTTATATAATTGAAGTATTCTTGCAACAATTGAGTTTAATAGCTATTAAAATGTATATGTATTCCACATATACCATCAGGGTCTGTTGGAACACGGGAAACCCTACTCAGATCCTAAACCTAATTTTGTTTGTCCGAGAAAATCAGACAAACAAAAATGTGAATGTACATATATAAATGGATGGAGCAAGAAAAGCTAAGTTTATGGATGTGGAATTTCTGAGTTAAAGTTTCAAGGTCCATGAGAGAATAAAACATGTTTGCTGCTAAAAACCTCTGGCCATTTTTAGACAACTAAATCACCAGTGGTTACCCTAAACTAAGTGCCTTAATAACAGGATGGGCAAAATGGAGATGTTGGAAATGAGAAATTGTGAATTTGTTTACTTTGGTCTTTTTTACCATGGCTATGAGAGTAACTGTTTTGACTTCCGACTCTGCTAACCGCAATTGTTCCTAAGGAGATTGGCTGGAGGAGAGAGGCATCAGGGACAGAGAAAAGGAAAAGATGAAAAGGGGACAAAGACAGATAAGGTGGTGGATCTGAAAAGATTGGTAATAAAATCATTACCTGTTTCTGAAAATCACAAGTCACATGCAGTTACAACATTATCCTCTGTTTGATCTGGAAGAACTAGTACAACCCTGTTCTGTTGGGAAAAATCTGCTTAGCTCAGAGCATTGCAGGAAAACAATAAAGGAAAAGGTAATTTTTCGTATCTATTATGTTCATTTATTCTTATTCATTTCTAATTACTCATCTTAAAAACTTCCACTTCTTGTCATAATTAGGCATTTACTGGTGTTATTAATGGTTCTAAAAAAATCTGAAGTAGGTTATTTCTCATTTAAAAATGAAATGAGTTTCTGTTGATAATCACAAAAGGTCCAGAATAAATGGCAACTTAAGAGGAGTATAGCATTTTCTTGAATGCTTTTTTGGCTGCGAAAAAGAATGTTGCCACAAAAATCTGTTTTGCATCAGCTAGATGCTTGAAACAAAAACACATAATTTAGAAGAAGAAGCAGGAGAAAAAAAAAACAGTGGCAGCCACTTAGCCATAAAGAGCAAAGTCATGTTAGAAATAGCTTCCCTTGATATTTTGGTACATTTCTGGTTTTGTTTTGTTTTTTTTCAGCGATCAACGTAATTATGTGGTTGGAGAGGGCAGTGTTTATCCACATCACCATTTATACACTGTATACAAACAGAGGACTTGACTCCAACAGTCTGATGAGCACACGGGTTTGTGGCCACATCCGTGACCTCAGCCTCCGAGGAAACCGAGGTGGTTTTATCAGACGTAAGTGTAATCTTTATACTGGGGAATATTGATCTCTGATCTTGCTCCATCTGTCCAAAACACTCAACACTTTATCTGCTTGAATGCTAGATTGCAGTGGGGGAATACAGTTCATACTCAGTTTGTCAATATGCTAATTCTTCCCATCATTACAGACATTCTGATGCAAAGAGGTGAAAGATGGTGTGTGACATAACACATACAAAACATCCATAATCTCTTGTTTCTCCTGCAACTTAATGGCAGAAATCAGCCCCTGAATCTTTCCCCATGGCTACTCAGCAAACTGGAGTAATTTCTAGGAAATTTCTGCCTATGAGAATATTCAAGCTTATCAAATCATTGCATATGTTAGGATGACTATGAAAGCTAACTTTATTACACAGAAAGTTCTTTCATGGAAATGACATTCTTTTTCAGCGAGGAATGTTCAGATGTCAAATCTAGTACAAAGAAAAGTAACAAGCTATCATAGCTGTTCAGCACAGCAAAAGTACAAAATCATGTTTTAAACATCATACAACTGCGTCTACTCAGTTGGCACTCGCCCTGCGTGGCACGCCTGTTTCATGGGCTGATAGCCAAGGCCCTGCAGGAGTGATTCAGAACAGTGGCACACCTCGCCCATTCACACATGTCTAGTACTGTCTGCAACACTATTTACACAAGTTAAGAGATGTGAATTGACATTTTGTAGCATAAATTTTCTTCTGTGTGGCCCTTTATTAAAACTGGGCTGGCTCCCAGTAGAATTATATATTCCACATACGTTGATCCACCCTTATAAAGACATGGTTCATGCAGTCCCTGCTATTAAAATGATTTGTGGGACAAAATGTTGATTCTTTTTCCACGATAAGATCCTGGAATCTTAAGACTAATTTTCACAGTTCTGTTCTCAAAACCCTGTCTACCATTACAAATATATCGTGGTTACTCTATTCCAAAACACTTTAGAATTGAATGTACTATCTTTGTAGAAACACACATATCTCTCCAGTTAGACACATACACACACACAGAGAATGCAAATAAGTCATTTCAACTCACTGCATGTAAGAAGGCTATGGAAACTTCCCAAGTCTCTATTTGCTTATCTGTTAAATGGGGATAGTGATTCTACTTCTATTTCATAGGTTGCTGAAAAGATTAAATGAGGAAATGCTTACAAAGAACTCAATATAGTCTTCACCCCATAAGCAGAATTCAATATTCAACCTGAGAAGGTCAGCTTCTTGGTCATAGCTTAAACTGGGACAGTAAAGCAAGCAACAGTTGGGTGGTTGAAGCTGCTGCTTCCAGCACTGCGCCTGCCATCCTAGGGACACTGGGCCTGACATCCCAGGTATGCTGCACCTGGCATCCCGGAGGATTGCTGCAATGCGGGTCAATTTGGTAAGCTTCCAGAAGGAACCTGGGACAGATTATTTTGGGACACAAAATCAACTTGGCATATTGTGTCCTTTTCATTGGGCTTTCCCTCATCCTTTTCTCAAGTACTTCTCTGTAGTGCTGAGAAATGGCTTGACTTCATGAGTTCTTAAGAAGGTAAGGAAAAAAGGTGTCTCCCAGGTTCTGACTGCTAGTTTCCACAACCCTCTGACAACTAAGTCATGGTCAATGGGAATCTAGATGTTCTAAGGAAGCAGCAAAACCACCCATGATATTAAAATTCTACTGAGGACAGCAAAGGAATTAACAGGGGGAAAGGAATGTAAGTTTGTATCCCTTCTGAATCTGTTACTTCTGAGTTCTCCAGTTCTAGTGTAGACTGTCAAGAAAAGGTTTTCTCAGACTTTTGGGCATTTGCTCGCATGCTGGTTAGATCTGAACTCTGACACGGCGTGTTTTACACATAGAAGAAGAAAAGAGTACATTATATGTGACTGCCCTATGACAAAGCAACTTTGACTGGGGATTTGGGGGAAAAAAAGCTATTTTGGCAGTAGGGGAAAGTGCTGGCAATGAGTACCCACATAACTCGTCTGTCACTTTAAGAGCCGAAATAGGAAAACCTGCACCATTTTTGTACTTTTGTTCATTCTTTTCAACTCATTCGAAGTTGCCCCCTGGGAGTTAGCCCTCTACCAAAAGTCTCTTTCAGTACACAACTAGCTCTCTCTATTAAGCATACTCACCCCTGCTCCGCTATAACACTGCTTCCTTTGTACTCGCCTGGTGAACTGACCAGCCATACAGTACAATGGCCACAATTACTAAATTACACTGCCTGTCACTGCCTTTTGTGTCACACCTCTAACAGGTGCCATTACCATGATAGGCAAATTGTAATAATCCATTCACAGCATCCACAGCCTTAATAACGTATTTTTTATTTTACATAATCTGTGTGTGAATGCCACAAGGCATCTGAATAGTTAGTAAATACATGGGGCTGAAAGACTGGGCTGCACGGAATGCAGCTCCAAACAAAGGCACTGGGACAACAGTCCTGAATGTGACCACATTCCTGACAGCGTGGACGGACACGCAAATATATCCCACCGGGAAATGGCCTCCAGATTTGAGGACTTGCAGAAATCAAACTTAAGGACTCGAGAAAGCGGAAAACAAGACGACATTACCGAACTGAAGTTGTTATGCCAGGCTTACCACCACATCTGGTGTGGAGGTGAGCAAAGTCGCACCAATCCTCCGCTTTGAGCGTCAACACCCAGCCCGGGGAGCACAGAGATTGAGGAAAGCCCCAGCTGAGCCCCGGGAGCCCTGCTCTTGATCACTGCTTACCTTTCCCACTTCGCTTCCCCCCCTTTATCCCTGCAAGATGCCCACATGCACAGAGCTCATGAAACATGGAGCTACTCCAGGATTTGTGAAGTTGACATAACCACTCCGGTGAATCCGTGTGTCAACGAAAACATGAACATGTGTCAGCCAAATGCCTCCCTTCCGGGCACTGTGGTCAGTGGTGGCAAACTCGAGTGAGTGACTGATGGAGGTTCAGGGGCCTTATCTCCTGGAGGTGCCCACAGACATGATCTATTCAGTGGTGTCCTGCGAGGTCTGGCTGCTGATGTTGGTCTCTGGTTGGTCAGCCTCACCGAGGATCCGTGTTTACAATATGACAGTGTCCACACTTTCAAATTAAAAGGCATGATGATGGGTTAATCACTTGGAACACTTGACAGAGGCTAAGTATTGGCTCGTTAAGCCAGAAGATGTGAAAGAGGGAAGAGTGGCAGCGTCTCCCTTCTGCCGCTGTCATTTACGAACCCAAGGTTTGAAAACCACTGCTTTTGTACCACCTCAAAAGCAGCCATTCCCTCAAAGATTCCCATGAGCCCTGTAATCAGAAGAAGAGAAGCCAAGAGGGCTAACGCTGGCTCCACAGCGTCCACCCTTCACCTGTGGCTGCTGGGAGGTGTGGCAGGTGGTAAGTCAAGGAAGTTGTCTTGAAACTCCACTTGCATATTAAGCACATTATGTTTTACTTGGAGTGAATATTAAAGATATTTTGTTTGCAGTGCAGTATCTCGCATGTTTGCTTTCTTCTTCCATTGATATAGAGATCAGCAGCCAAAGTGTCTTTGGGATAAAGAACTAAAGGAAAATATATAGGTGGCCTGAGTTTCCCTTCCCCAATTATTTTTTTAAAGATTTATTTATTTATGCATACAAGACCTGGGGTGCAGGACAGAGATGTGAGGGGGGAGAGGATCTACCAGAGAAAGAGTGGGGAGCAGAACAGGCAGATCGATGGAAATACACTGCTGAGGGGAGCATCGGGTGAGACAGGAGAGGTCTGCTGTGCCATGTGGGTCAACTCCCTGGGTGGGGATTGAACTCATGCTGCAGTGGCTGTGGATAGCTTCAGAATGCTGAGACTTGACCCCTTGTGCCACCGGGAGGCCCCTCCCCTTCCCAATTAGTCCCTTCCAGTGTGCCACTGAGGATGCATCAGGAAATGCTACTTCTAACATAAATATTTAGTCCTGCTCTACAGATGCCCATAAATCTCTAAGTGGGTAAATTCCAAAGTATACACTATATCATTATCACCCTTCATTGATTAGGAGCTTCCTGTATACCCTGGGTTGGGTAAGAACTTTACCTATCACATGTAATTTTTTTTTTTTTTTTTAAGATTTATTTATTTATACAAGCACTGGGTACAGTCAGAAGCACGGGAGGGTGAGAGAATTCACCAGAGCCAGAGCGGGGAACAGAACAGGCAGACTGACGAAATACACTGCTGAGGGGAGCAGCGGGCACAGCAGGAGGTCGGCACGCCATGTGGGACCTCGCTGGTGGCCGGAGATTGAGCCAGTACTGCAGAGGCTGCGGGCAGCTTCGGGCAGCTTTGCACCCCAGCGCTCAACCGCTGTGCCACCAGGGGAGGCCCTCACATGTAATTCTTCTACCAATCCAATGAAGTAGGTAGTATTATCATCTCAATCGTGGAGATTAGAAAAGTGAGGCTGAGAGCCTATGTCATTTTTTTAATCAATCCCAATAGAAAACAGACTGCATAATCAAATTAGGAGATTGAGCAGACTTTAATAAAGAGCCTATTTAAAAGTTATGGGAAGCCACAGGCCTGGCACATTAGCCTGGGGCCAATAAAGTAACAGCAGACAAGTCCCCCACACTAGGCTAGAGGTTGAGAGGACAGAGTGTTGCCAGGATTCTGAAAGCTGTGTAAACAGACTACAGCCAGTCCCTCGCAATTCCTCAGGAAGAGAGCAAGAGAATCCACGCTCCAGCTTCGCTCTCCTCCCCATGTCCCATATCCTGCTGGGGTCCCCATTAGGGGAATCTAAGTGGAACCCAATGGGCAGGAAAGCCCACTGGTGGAGTCCTATACAAAGTGGGCCATCTGAGGAACAGAGCAGAGCAGATGTGGTGGGCAAACTGATGTCTAGAGTGGTTATACCCTGGTAAATGCTAGTCGGGTCGGACCTAAACCTCACTCTATGGCTATTAATTCCAGGCAATAGAATGCCTCCTAAGAAGACAAACGCAAGTCTGGCATGTAGTCATTCCTGCCTTCTGTTTGTACAACCTCTTGAAATTCACAAAATCTTCATTCAGCCAACTGGATCCCCACATTCCTTCTCTTCCCCTGCGGTACTCTGCTCACTGTGAGTATCAATCACCAAAGAACAACCCCTGTTTGTCCTGTCCATTACCCCGAGACAGCTTTCCACAGCCACCACATCTGGTCTCCACTTCCGGTTAGCCATTTCAGCTTTACATTTGCCACTACCCAACAATCACTTCTCTTTGTCCCCCTATCATTCCTACCCTGCCAGTGGTCAAGAGGCATGGGCCTTCCACTGTTTGCTTTCTTGGCTCCTATTCCTGTTCTTATGAGCAATCCTGGGGAGTCCTGAGACACCCCTGTGCTCACTGTAAGTATATGCTGCCAAGCTTCAGCCAGGCTCCTGCAGTGACCAAGCCACTTCTCACCCAGCCCAGGCAAGTGCCCCTTAGCTGCCATCTGAACCTTCCCTACCAGTCCTGACCCCGCCCCATTCACAGTAGGGAGTGGCTTGGTTTCTTGTTAGGAATACTTCAGAAGTTCTCTCCTTTCTTTCTTTTTTTAAAGATTTATTTATTTATGCATACAAGAAGGGGGGGGTGGGTAGAGGCCAGAGGACTGGGGGGTGGAGAGGATTCACCAGAGACAGAGTGGGGAGCAGAAGAGGCAGACTGATGAAATACACTGCTAAGGGGAGCAGCAGGTGAGTCAGGAGAGGTCTGCTGCACCATGTGGGTTGCTCCCTGGCCGGGGATTGAACTCGTGCTGCAGAGGCTGCGGTTAGCTTCATAGGTTGCGTCTTAACCCATTGTGCCACCAGGGAGGCCCAAGTTCTCTCCTTTCTAATTAACATTATTCACCCACCTTCCAGACCCAGAAATGAGCCCTGCCTCTCCTCTTCTTCATGCTGGCATCCCCACCTCGCTACAAGCTTCTACTTCTTGGCCCCCAAATTTACTCAGGACTCTGGAGCTTAAGGGGAAATAATGAAGTCTGACCCTTATCAAGGATCATCTTTTATTCCTCTACTCACTTTAAAAAAAGAAAGAAAAAAAAAACCAAAAAAAAAAAAAAAAAAAAAAAAAAAACCCAGGTTCAACTTTCCCATAACTCAAGCTGCCATTTCTTATCTGTTGGAATACTCTGCACGTCTTCTGAAGTATTTGATTATTGTAAATTACTTCTCTTCCTTGAAAAATCTTTCCTTTTTGGCCTCTAAGACACTGCCCTGCCCAGAGTCATCTACTAATCCCCCTCAGTTACTTTCTCTGAGTCCTCTTTCTCCCATGAAGTGCAGACTTTCCTCAGGGTTCCAAGTATCTGCCTTCTGTATAAATATTCCCTTCACTTAAATGTGCTTCTATAAAGTCAGGGGGTGACTTTAAGTGGAATATGAACTGACATTGTAAAGTCTGGATACTTTGTTTATCTATCTTGGGACAGCAGCCATTGTAAGAAGCACCTTTTAAAAAAATACTTATAACTTAGAATATTAAATTGTGATATAATGTTTATATCACATTTGTGATATATCAATTAAATTGTGATATAATGTTTTCCAGTCACTTAAAGTTTTATTGCATACTCATTCTAAGAACTCTTCTAGACTTCTTAGAGTTTTTAATGCACCCCTCTTGTGAAAACACAGAGAAAAATGGTTTTCTCTAAAATTTTCTCACAACCAGTGTTTAGCTGTTCTAAACCATTTTCAGTGTACAATGTTCTGAACATGCTCCCAGCCATCAAGAGCACTGGGGAGGAAGCATTACCTAAGTGTCTTCAACTCTTCTCTCTGGGATTCTCTTCTACGTTTTTGAGATCCATTCTGCAAATGTCCACATTAGTGTGTTCTTGATGGCAACAGAAGGCTTGCAGAGGAAATTACAACTCATTTTTTTTCTTGTAAAGATCTTTAAATGGTTTGTTTACTAAAATGTTGAGGGAATGCAGTTTTTCACTTGTGCCACCAAGAATAACCACCAAGTTGGCACACATGGTGACAGAAGTGTACCACGACTACTGTCTGGTGGAAAGACTATAAGATGTCATCAATTGTAAAATACCCTAATTTCAGAAATGCTAATAGTGAAAAGAAGTGCATCTTACAATCATGAAATATGGTAATTATGTATCTATTCTGATGGGTATTCTAAAAAACTGTATTCATCACATCAAGTTCAAGATTTCAGATATTCTTTAGAATGGGGCTAAATTATTAAGAGTGAGTTATTTTTAAATAGATTTTAAAATACTTACTAAATAAGAGAGTAAGTATTGTTCAAACATGGCAAAAAGCAGCATTCAAACAGCTGATGTTTGGAATGCACAGGCTTCCCTTCAATCATCATCACTTTAAGGCTGATTGATATTTACATATCCAGCCATAATCTCATTCCTAAACTTCCATCCCCAATTTCCAGCTGTCTACTTGATATTGCTTGGGCAACTTCATACTTTGAACTCAGCATCTTTCCTCTAAAACCTATTCTTCCTTCCAGTTTTTATTTATTTTTAATGGCACACCCTCTACTCAGTCAGAAACCCTGGCACCACTTTAGATTTTTCCCAGTCCTTTTCTCCACTCCATGCTGCTCCCTCCTCCCTCCCATTCTCGGCCAAAATGCTGAGTCTTGGTTGATTCCTCCTCAGCTCAGCGATGTCTCTTGCATCTGCTCTCTTCTTCATTCCCCATTTCACAACTCTAGGTCAAGACCTACTTATTACTTCCATGGCCTGCTGCCGTGGGATCCTGAGGCCTTAGTATTCCTTCTCCTCTGAGCTGTCTTACACACCACTGGCCAAATTGATCTCGTTAAGCATAATTATCAGTTGGTCATGTCCTTGTCTCAAAAATGCTCAAGTACAACTGTAAGCTGCCTATCTTACATTTACATAGCACGTCTGACATCTTTTAATCTGATTTTCTCAGCAAGTCTATGAGATGGGGTAGGCATTGTTAATGCCATTCAAAAGAGGAACTAGAAAACAGAGTCATGATTTGCTAAAAGACAAACACTGAATGAATTTGGGGTCTTGTGGTCTTCCCTCTGTTTGTGCCCTCTTGAAATTCTTGACTTCCTGGAAGGTTGGCTTGTTTGATTGAACAAAAGATGAAAGAATCTATGTTCAGTTTAAAAATACATTTTGATTAAATTGTGGTTCATATCAATTTTTTGCCCAGTTCCATTCCCCAGTTCCATTGCTAAGATAGATATTCCTTAAGTATCAGTTTCATCACATTGCCCAGTTACTTATGTACCTTTTGAAGCTTCTAATTGCCTGTGAAATCAAAGCCCATCTCTGGCATTCATGGTCCTTCAATTTCTCATCTACCATGCCTCTCTTACCTCCTACAAATCCCTACCTTCATTCAGTACTGTAGCTAACATTTACATTTTGCTCTTCCCTAAATGACATTTTACTCACTGTGCATTTGTTAACAAGGTTCTAGCCACAGGCATGTTTCACTATATAGCCTCTCCCATCTTTGAGGCCCAACCCAAATGCTATCTTCTTTAATCCAAACTCGGTGCCCCAAACTATATTATACTTCACTTCTAATCTCCTTATCAAAGAGTGATAGGTCTACGGCTGGTGGTACACAAGAACTTTTTTGAATATTTTACACTATTGGTTATATATTTTGCAATGCCTACACTCAAGGAACATTATCTTAGCAATGGTGTGGGAAAGGAACTGGGAACTTACTTGAATTGTAACTTAATCAAAATATGCTTTTAAATAAAATAAAATAAAAATTGAAAAATTGAAAGTTGACAGAAAAATGTTAAGAAAATAAAACTACGTGGTGGTACACAGATAAGGTGAAAATAATGACTGGTTCACAAATGATGGAAGTTTGGGAAATATCACACTATAGCATTTGTAGCACATTATCTCTCAGTAGAGTTCTTTGCATGTATGCATTACATTACTTATTAAAATATATAAGCTTTGATTAGGGCTAAAATTCATTTATCTGTGTATCTATAACAAAAGCTGTGACTTATAACCTTGTATATGGATGATAAAAACAATTCAGAACTCAACACTGAAATTTCCTTAAAAAGAGATTAGAAAATAATAGTGTATATTACCAATAGTTACAAAAGGTTAAATGCTGTTTTAAGAAATATTCATTAGTTATGTAAGTGTGTGGTATGATGAAGTGATGTGAAATCTATTTCTTTCCACAAATCATGAGGAAGAAAACTTGAAAAATACTGCTCTGAAATTTATTTAATGCCTACCATTATACCAAAGCAAGAGGTGGTAGGGAGCAAACCATACAGGTCCCTGTATGTAACTTGCAGATTACATGCTAGTGTAGCAAAGTATAAAAGTCACCTGGAATCTGTATCTTCCTCTGCCACTAACTGGCTATGTAAACACAGCAAAGGCACTTCACATATCAGGGCAATTATTTCATCTTCTCAAGTAAAATGATTGAAGGAAAACATTTCAAGGAGAGCATAAATATTAGGGTTCGATATTGGGGACCACCATTCAAATATTACAGCAATAGAATTTCATACCAGCCTTGTCAAATTCATCTAGCATTTTCCTTTATACCTCAGGGAATTTCAATAACCAGACCCAGGACATTGGAGTCTTCCCTGTCTCAGACACACTGCTACACAGTACACATCATTTAGTCTTCTGTCTTGCAATTACATTCATGTGCCTTCCAATGCACGGTACAGAATAATCACTTGATTTTCCAGTTTTAGTATTAAGTTTAAATATCTGGGAACCAGTGATTTAGAGTATACAATGAGGATTTAACTCAAATAAACTGGAATTAAAACTACAGTGTTTACTAAGAACACACAGAGATCAATGAGAATGAAAGATTACATTCAGAGAAGAAACTAACACTTGAACAATTTATTTGATCGTATCCTAAAGCTTCTGAGGAACACTGTTAAAGTACAAAACTGAAGTTAAATCTGGCATAACATCTATTTCATTTTTAAAAAAGAAAAAAGGACAAAGAAAAGAGGAAGGTTTATTGGAATAAGAATCACTGCTTCATTTCTTCAGGCAATATGAGACTTGTTATTCTGAAGGGTTCCCTGGCAACTATCTTGGATATACCTCAACTAACAAGCATTTTTAATGCATTACTGAGCTTCTTAGAAAATATGGACATCTCCAGAAAAAGAAAGAGGAAGTAGAGAATGACCAATTTTCCTAAAACCACACAGATAATACATAGTGAAGATGGAATTAAAATTTGGATCTCTTTGATTCCATGGTCTTTCCACTTATATTACATTGCCCGCCAGGTAAGTAGGATAGATAGCAGCTGAGTAAATCTCCTTTGTGATCTAGTATTACCTTTTCATTTCTTGGGAATTGAATACTTTCACAAAACATATCCTTTTATGTCCAATAATGAGACAATTTCATGGATATTGTTTGGTGGATCTCAAGGCTATGTTTTTTCCCAATAATATACACTCTGTCATCAGGAAGAAATGCAGGACTATTGAGTGGAGGGCACTGGGCAGGAAATAGGGGAATAGAGAGGTGTATGGCTTAATCTTGAATGTAGGTACTAAGACTGTTTCAGGTAATGGCGCAGAGAGCACACAGAGGAACACACACACAACTGGGTGGCAGGAAGGGTCACCATTGCAACTCATTCCAGGGGTCCAAAACCGGGCCCAAATGCTAACTCCAATCACATCTGCTTGGCCAGCAGCATGTTTTTAAACACTAATTTTTTTTAAAGATTTATTTATTTTTATACAAGAGCTGGGGTATAGGCCAGAGGCACAGGAGGGTGAGAGGATTCACCAGAGACAGAGTGGGGAGCAGAACAAGCAGGCAACTGAAATACACTGCTGAGGGGAACAGCAGGCACAACAGGAGAGGTCTGCCATGCCATGTGGGAATCTTCCTGGCCGGCTGGGAATCGAACTTGCACTGCAGAGGCTGCGGACAGCTTCACAGCACTACGCTCAACCCACTGCGCCACTGGCGAGGCCCCCTTTTTTTTTTTTTAAGATTTATTTATGCATACAAGATCTGGGGTACAGGCCAGAATTGCGAGGGATGAGAGGATTCACCAGAGATTGAGTGGGGAGCAGAACAGGCAGACTGACTGAAATACACTGCTGAGGGGAGCAGTGGGTGAGACAGGAGAGGTCTGCTGCACCATGTGGGTAGCTCCCTGGCTGGCAGGGTATCGAATCTGTGCTGCAGAGGCTGTGGATAGCTTCACAGTGCTACGCTCAACCCCTTGCGACACCAGGGAGGCCCTTAAACACTAAATGTTTTTAGGTGGAGGTATGAGCCCTTCCGTTCAGCTACAGTAAGCACAACTCACTACATTCCATGGGTGAAACTCATAGCATTTGGGTCTGTCACCCCTAATAAACTTGAAGCACTTAAGGGGTTAAGGACTGACTCATTATCTAGTACTGTAGCAAAACAGAATGTTTTAGGAAAGAGTAATTTCTAGATAATCAAAACTGATTTAACTATAAATTTGATTTGATTTATTTGATTAATTCATGAGAATCTTTTAAAATACATCACTAAAGTGGAGGACATTTCCGTTTTTTATTGACTTCAAGATAATGACAGCTTTAAGGCCTCTCTTTCAGGGTAATATTCTTGTTTCATGGTGGCTAACTTCCTTACTTACCTTTCTGCTGAGAGCTAAGAAATAAAATAAGCAAACAACTCAAGGACTATAAAAAAAACAATCTTCTAAAAGCATTTACATGTAGGAAAAACATCAACAACACCCACCCACTAATAACTTTCACTGAGAGCTTCCTAGGCACACAAGTGCTTTCCACACTGTCATTTGACAAGTGGTGAAATGGAGCCACACAGAGACCAGTATTCCCAAAATTACATAGCCAGGGAAGCGTAGAGTGGGACAAAGACCAAGTTCAAGCTCAAGCCTGCTCTCACCAACTACCTGTGATGCATATATGTGTTGTGCGTGTGTATGTTTTTAAGGATGCTAAAGCATCTTTCCAAGGTTAGTGATGTCCCTGGACTAATTCACTGAATAGCACTAAGTTTCCCGACAATGGGTCACTGGATACAACGGGTGTCACTCATCTTATATTTTGGAGTACAAACATGGAAAGAATAAGCACGATGGGGAGTTATTTTAAAGGCAAGTTTAGGACAAACCTCAAGTAAATGTGAAATCAAGAGGCCCAGAATCTCTAATATCTGCTAGCTAGATCATTTTGATGAAATCACTTGTGCTCTCAACTTCAATTTCCTCACATGTGAAATAAACACAAATACCCACCATCCTCCATAGGGCACTGAAGATGGAGACAACACAGGGACTAGGAAATAGAAGATGCTCGATAAATATTACCCCCATTGGTGAGATTCCCACACCAGTAAATTGAGGGTAATAACAATACAGGGTTATTTCAGATTTAAATAAACTAATCTATAAAAACTCTTTAACAGGGGCTTCCCTGGTGGCGCAGCGATTGAGCACTGGGTTGCGAAGTTGCCCGCAGCCTCTGCACCGCCGGTTCGATCCCCCGCTGCCGGGCGAGGGTCCCACATGGCACGCAGACCTCTTCTGCCGGCCCGCTGCTCCCCTCAGCAGTGTACTTCGGTCCTTCTGCCTGCTCTGCTCCCCGCTCTGGCTCTGGTGAATTCTCTCACCCTCCCACGCTTCTGACTGTACCCAGTGCTTGTATAAATAAAAAAATAAATCTTAAAAATTAAAAAAACCCTCTTTAACGGGGTGTCTGACACACAATAACCGCTCAATAACTGTTCACCACAACTGTTATTATTAGTTAAGATTTGTTAACTCTCTTTAGCTTTTTCAGCAAAAACTAGGAAAGAGGAACATGGAAAATTCTGAGATGAACAACAAGTTCAATGAGACAAAATATGCTGACTTCTTTTATTGACACCAGAAATTGGTGAGAAAATGAATATGAAAATCCAGCTGGCATTTTTAGCCTCTTCACAGGGGAAACTTCACGCACAGAGGTCCTCAAACTTGTTTATAAACAGCATTTCTGAAGTTTAGACACTTTTTTAAAATGCTTTGTTTTCCTTCATTGAAGGTGCTACTTTCTTCCTTTTGGTAATGGGTCAACATTTGCTGGGTTTTTAATCTGAAATAAATTGTCTACTAAGTTATCCAATCGGAAATCAGGCTATTTCAATATCCAAAAGATCACAAATTCCAGTCCCAATCCTTATCATTCTTTTACTATTGAAATGCCAATGTTGGGCTTTCTTTTCTCACTTTCATTTTTTTCCATGTGAAGCTTTGCCTTGCTTTGCCACAGGGCAAATATAAAGGAAACAAGGAAACTGACCTAAATATGCGACCTTCAGGTGGATATCAGTTTCCAAACTTAAACAAAAATTTTGTACAGTTTAGAGTTTGTTGGATTCCCAGAGGTATGCCCATTTTCATTTTTCACAAAAGGTAATTTTATATTTTAATATGATTCTGTTCAGGGCAGCATTTCACTTTAGGTTCAATAAAGGACTAACAAATAAACAAGTCATGTGAGATACTGTGCAGTAGCCTTTTTTAAAAAGAAATTCCCTTAATTATGTCTTTGAGAGTCTGAGTATTTGCCAAAATACAGAGAACAGGTGGTACCAAATGGACACTGCACAGAAAAGAATTCTCCAGAGAAAAACAGACTTTGCAGGTAGGCATGTGGGGTTTCAAAGTATAGGTTTTCCCGGACTTACACGACTTCATACATGAAAGCAATAACCCTCAGAAGTTAGTGCGCTTCAGAAACACCTCAAGTTACTTCTTAGAAATGAAGACGCCTGGGCCACATCTCCGGAGATTCTGATCTGGCCATTTAGCATCAGGCTACCAGAAGCTGAGTTATTATTAAGCACCCAGGTGACAACGATGCCAGTTTTTACCCATTTTCAGAAGCCGGCTTCTTGCCACAACACATCACCTCCTTCCAAAGTTTTCCCTGGATACCTTCTTTGCAAGTCAGTGCTCATTCTTACCAGTGTACACGCAGCTGCCACCATGACAGATAACGCCGCCATGATAGATAACGCCTCTCCGAGGAGGAGACAAAATACTGAGCTCCAACTTCAAAGTTTTAACTCAAGAGATTTTCCAACTTACTTTTAATTTTGTTTTGTATATTAGAACTCAATCACGGTAATGAAACATTTTGTCTTTAGCACTTAATGATGAAAACAAATAAGAGATTTGACTTCTGACAGCCCTTCATTTGGATTGGGTCCTGAACCTTTCTGGGTCTGAGTTTTCTTACTTGTAAAACAAGAATAACAGCACCTCGCTTCTAAGCTAATTGTGAAAATGAAAAGAAGTGTATGCTGGGGTGCTAGGAGGCCTTAGACAAATGGTTGTTCCCCTTCTCAACACTTTTATTATTAGGGCTTCTAAGAGGCACAGAATTAACCCCACAGAGTTTCACCTGTGGAGTGGGGCCGCTTCATGGCAGACAGCACAAAGATGGAAAGGTGAAATCACTGTTAAAGGAAACAGGAGGAAAAGCAAGAAGACTTAATCCTCCCTAAATTGGATAAACAATACAAGTAAAGTAATACTATTTAAATGAATTTAAAGGGAGAACATAATTGTACCTGGTAATTTTTAGCTGTTGGGTGATTGTTACAGAGATTGGGGATCTTGTTTATAACTTTCCAACTTTTCAAAGGAAAATCATTTCCCATCATTTGGTAACAATTTTCTTGGCTGCACACGGGGCTGTAGAGCACTGCTAATATGAAAAGCAGCTCCGTCACATCTTGTGTGTGGAGTCCTTCTGGGACTTGTAATTTGGTGGTTATATTTGACCCAAACACTGCCCCCACCCCTGTCCAGTCTTTTAACATGTATAGCATATTTCTCTTGAAATCCTGGTTTTAGCTGCTCTGTTACAGTGATGGAATATCACTCTGGGCCCCCTAATGAACTCTGGGTACATTACATAGCCTTATTTTAAGTGAGATGATTACAAACTGAACTGCCAAATATGAAAATCCATCTAGTAATTTTAAGATACAATAACATATAAACAAAGGCCATTTAGTTCTGCCTACAAAGATGGATATTCTATTTAAGTGCTCATTCTTAGTACTCTCCTACAGTTAAAATGGTTGTCCTTTCCAGAACAAGACACAAGAGACACATTTCTACCATACCCTTTGGAATAGCTGTTTTACTTTTGGGTTTGGACTAGTCACTATAAGTGAGTACTCAGTACTTAAGTCATATCACAGAGGTATCCTGCAAGTAACAGACTGTCAAGTGTGCAGGTTCCCAATACACAGATAAAGATAAAAATGAAAGAATTATCATCTTTCCCCAACTATAATGCTGATGCTTCGATACCAGTATTCCCTCTCTGAAAAATAAATGTAGTTACATAAAATATATTAATAGATAAAATATGTATTAACTCGATACTGTAAATATCAAAAAGCTCCATAACTCCAAAGGTTATTTGATATCACAGACTTATTTTCCTTAATAAAATTAAGGAATAATATAGAAATGTAAGTGATAATAAATTATCATATCACATCACTATTGGTAACAAAAAACCTGCCATTTGTGTGTGAATTAATAAATTGGGAAAAACTACACTCTTAATAAATCACATTTTATAAAGTAAATTACAATGTAAGTTTTAAATATGGTGTTTTACAAAATTAAGGTAGACTGCACAGAATAGATTTTTATTAGTTTTAAGGAAGATTTTTTTTTTTTTTCCTAAGACAGTATGTCCAAACTGGCAGTAAGTTAGCCTTTGTATAAACTCTGGTGAAGATCTTTCTAACACATAACTGGCTGACAAATATACTTTCTGGAAACTTCTCCCTGAAGATTCACATATGAAGTGAAGGGGTGTTCATGAAACAGTGTTTATGAGCAGGAGCATGCAAAGTCTTGCAAGCTGGAGATTTAAGCAGGGGATGTACTTGCCAACAACACTAAATTTTCAGAACATTTGCCCTGGTTTCATTGTAAATATCAATTGCCTCTATTTTCTATCACAAACGTCTCCACTACTGGCAGAGAGAGATCTATACTTTGCTTTTATCAATAAGTCACTAATTATTAAATAAGAAAACCATGATCTACACAAAATTTATTTATGCAAACAATCTGGAGCTCTGTTTTCAGTAGCAAATCTACAAAATGATATTTTATCCTCCATATAAAGATTAGTTTTCTCATATACTAACAAAAGTATTTGATTATACTGAAAATTTATTTTCCAGCATATAAAAGCTAAGAAACATCTAGCTTGAAATGCAATGTAGTTGTAAATATTATTTACATTTAAATGCATTCTTGAATCAATGGGCAAAAATACAATAAAGATAAACCTGTAATTTTTCAAATGCCAGCTAGTCCCAATATTAATGGAATTAAGAGAAAATATGTGGTGTGTATTCACAGTAACAAAGTAGTTCTTATTTACTGAACAGTTTCTTAAGTTCCACTAGAGAAGAAACAATATTCACTTGATTCACAAATTTCTGATGCAGACATGGAAGCTAAATAGTTAGTTTTTCATGTAAAATTTCCAAGCACATGTTTATGTTAATTATTTTTGGCAATTCAAACACATTCTAAATAATGTTTATCTTTTAAATTATAGTAAAATTTAAATAATCTTAGTCAAGTAGAAAAAAACTAAAATGACTTCACATGTTGAAGATAAAAATCCTATTTCTTCTAAATCTACATTTTTCTTATACATTTACTAATATTTGTGGGGAAAAATAAATAAAACTTGAAAGAATAACAGTTTTAAATAGCATTAAATTTAAAATTATTGGGAAATACTGTAAAAGATCTAAAAGCATTAGGTATATCTAAACAATCTTTTTTTCCTGAATTAACTATAATGACAAACATTTAAAAAGCTAATAGCCAGTCCTCATTGCCATTTACTCTACATTTCTGTTTGCATGCACTATAAGCAGCAAAAGAAATATTTCTGTGACTAGTGGCTCAATGGCGCAGCCTATGTGTAGAAAAGTATAATACAACTGTAACTATTCAAACCACAGCCAGTTGTATAAGTTAGAAACAGGGGTTTAAAATATAAAAATGTGAGAGGTACATTTGAAAGAATCCAGATTCTATTGCATTATGATTTTCACTGCTATTTGTGAAATGATTTAAAATAAATTGAGAGTAAATATACATAAAACAAATGAAACATCTTTTTCATGAAACATGAAAAATAAAGTTTTTAACTGGCTCAAAGTAGACTCTAAATAAGTTTGAAATTTTTCTATTTCCTCCATGACCAAAGGTCTAAAAAAGCATGGCCTTCTGTGGTTAAATTAATATTTCAATATTTCTTTCCTGTCATGTTAACATATAGCACTATGATTTGGAATCCCTTTAAAAAAAAAATCTTTCCCCCCAAAGACACCAAATTCTTGCCATTACAAGTTGTAAGTCAGAAATATTACTTCAATTTAACAATTGCATTAGGCTAATTAAATAGAGACCCCATAGTTTTATGAACAGGTGATGGGAAGGCTAAGTAAAACCTGTTCTGTTACCTCATGTATGAACTTTATAATATATACCTTCCATAAATCTCCTTCAACCAACACATACTATGGGTCTCCAATCAGAGAAGGAGCTATTTCCCTTTAAGGCAGCATATTACAATCATCTCCCGTAAACTTTTTAACATTACTGTGTGAAAAGAGTGAGAGAGAGTGTGTGTGTGTGTGTGTGTTTGTGTGTCAAAATTTGAACCAGCTCATCTAAAAGAAAGAGGACAAAGACCCATTGCTACTGGTGAAGTCGGAACAAATTTTTGTGGGTGTGCAACGGAAGCCAGTACCCTATGAGTGAATTCTCCTGCCATTTTTTGTGAACATTTCCTTTAAAAAATCAGAGCATTATATGGGGAAGTCTCCATATACCTCCAACTTTTTTCATGCAGAGCTGGCTGCTAATCCCAACAGAAAAAAGAAGAGTGTACAAAATGTGTACTATTTCTCTTTCCTATTATTAAAAAACAAATAGTGGACCCTTTACATTTACCCAAGTTGATGAAACATGCAAGAAATGCAATATCTCAGACAACTTCTGAGGCAAAAGGAGTGCAATCAGAAACACTGTTTTTGTGGCACTACAACTTACCCGTTTTAACTTTCCAATATGAGATTTTAAAAAAGTACTTCAATCACACAGCAGATGTCTCATCAATATGACATTGACTATAGAAAACTAAACTCACAGTGAAGACAAGCACAATGCACTGAAACGTTATTTCTGTTTGGTTCACTATTACTTCATCTTTTCTTTCTATTGCTTTCGGTATAAAGAAAGCAACAAAGTGTGGAACAAAATTAAAACAAAAGCCACTCAAATGTTTATTTTTTCAATCACTGAGAAATGACTTAATTCTGAGAGCTCTTTTCAAAAAGTTGTGTTTGCATTTATTTATTTTTTTCCTCCCTCAAGGTCAGATTTGTCAATTGAAAAAAAATATTAGTTTCAGGGTGGAAGTGGGATTTTTCTATTCACTGTTATTTCATGAATCAAAGAGGTTTGACAAGTCTCAACAATTTAGTCGATATTTTAATCACCTTAGACCTCTAAAACACTTTAGGGTGTCCAATGTTTAACAACCACATTATAAAGGCACTGACAATTTATACAGTTAAAATATTAAAATTTTGAGAAATAAAGTGATATTTTATGATGAGTCCTGTTATCTAAAAATTACCCACAGATACTCCTGTGCAGAATAGTCCATGTCCAAGATATTATTCTGTTTAAAATAGAGCTACACATATATCCTCAGACTAATCCCATGGAACAAATGAAAATTAAATTTGCCAATAGTTTATACTTCAGTAATTTCTGAACTTAACTGTGTAAAAATATATTGGTGCTAATTTGACGTTAATAAATTAAGATCATTAGAGACAGTTTTTCATTGTTGGCCTTCAACAATTGTCAATGACACTATTTTCTGTTTGCATTTCCTCAAGCGTGTTAATGTATCTTTGTTTAGGCTCGCAAGTCGAATGGTCAATGTAAACACAGTCAATGAAATGTCAGGACTGGGAAAGCTGTCTACTGAGAGGACCTCTGGAAAGACCATTTGGTCTATTGCCAAGTCTGCAATAAGGCTGCAGCACTGAAAGGGCTACTTTAAAATTTTTTTATATGATGAATAAATTACTGTTTAAAAAATTCTCAAAATTCTTTGTCTTGCACAGAAAAGTCCATCAAGGATGAAGGTGGTCTGCACGTTGAACTTAGTGCAATGTGGGTTCTAGTCTTTGTTTGCAGTCTTAACTGGGGATTGTACCTTAGCTACCGCAGTTCAAGCGTAAAAATACTTTGTCTGTAATACTATATACTGTTGCCAGTGACCCTCTAAATCCTTGAACCAACTGTGTCTTCTGGTGTCACAGAAGATAATGCCAATTTATTGCAATGTGTGGCTTTTTTAACTGATTAAAATTAAGCCGTAAACACGTGACAATGGAATTAGCACATTTAGAGAGTCTGTTTTCCCACATCCCATTTTGCGCTAGTGCGGCTGGTCCCTGCAACTCTACGCGGGTGCAATTTTAATGACTTTGCTGGGTTTTGATGTTCTTATGAAAAAAGCACTGCTTGGTGTTTGTGGAGAAGGTAGATATGGGGGCTGAAGAGCTGTGATTGGGAACATGGTGACATCGCTTCTCTTTTCCGATAGGATCGGTGTCATTTTCCTCTCAGCGATAAGACACCTCCACTGACAGTGCCCGATTAGGGAAAATTTTATTATAAAATTCACTTTTATCGAATGAGGATAGAGTGATAAACAGTTCAGCCTCAGGGAAGGAATAGGAACCGATTCCATCCCTTTTCAAATTCCACCTTTTCCCTCTTCTCGCTCTTTCTCTTCCTTAACAAGATGATTGTGTTTTAGTTATTACTAATGGTACAAAAGAGCTCCCTACAACATGTGATTGGCATGATAAAACTATCAGAATCAAGAGACACTCAGATATTATAAAAGAAAATCTATTTTATATAGACACATGTACATGCACACACACACACACACACAACTGCTTTCTAAACCCTTTCATTTCTGGAAGTTATCTGGTATTTGTTACTTAGGAAAATAAAACATCCTGAAAGAAAATGAAACTGAGATAATATTTACTCCATTATTCTAAATATACTCAGATTTTATACTTATCTTCAGAAATAAACATTTGTCAAGCAGCATTTCAGGTAAATAGAAAGACAGAAGATCTTGGTCCTCTAACGCTCAAGCAAAGAATAATGACTCAAGGAAGAGTATGAAACAACATACATTGTTTTTAAAATAACAGAACATCGGGCCTCCCCGGTGGCGCAGCGGTTGAGCGCTGGGTTGCGAAGCTGCCCGCAGCCTCTGCGGCACCGGTTCGATCCCCGGCTGCTCCCCGGCCACCAGAGGAGGGTCCCACATGGCGCGCAGACCTCTCCTGCCGCCCGCTGCTCCCCTCAGCAGTGTACTTCGGTCCTTCTGCCTGTTCTGCTCCCCGCTCTGGCTCTGGTGAATTCTCTCACCCTCCCACGCTTCTGACTGTACCCAGTGCATGTGTAAACGAAACAAAACGAACAAACAAACAAATAAATAAATAAAAAAAAAAACATGCCTCTATTAAAAAAAAAAAAAATAAAATAAAATAACAGAACATCACTGATTTTGAATTGGGGTAGCTTAATGATGATACTTTCAATCTCCTAAATTCTGCCTTTTACCCCTTACAAGCCAGCTGTAACTCTGCACTATTCTGTATGACATCGACTTTAAAGGTCATTTGAGAAGCAGAGAAATAAGCATTTGACATTATTTAAGGAAAAGTTGTTATTTAAGTAAAAATGTTTTTTGAGGAAAAGTTTATCAAATGAGTCAAAATATTCTTTCCATTCTCAGAAACAGAGGTACTATTTAATAGATATAGCAAACGGTAGTGTCTCAGGGACGAAGAGAGTCTAGTCACATTGATAAATTCCATATGTTAATATAAAGTGATAACAGATTTTTTAATGGGGGGGTGAGTGGAATGCTAATAAAAGTAACTCAAAGTATTCTTTATTAATGGAAAATATTTTTGAGAGGTAAGTAAGGGACAGTAGTCTTTAGTTTGTAATATTCTTCCATATTTAGGGTGTCCCTAAATTCTCTCTTTAAAAAATTGTGGAGGGTATGATTTTTCAAATATTGATTCTAAGCATGGTCTATTTTGTCTAGCAATTCCTTATATTACTCAACTTGGATTATTCAGTTATTTAAAAATGAGCATAGAATCATGTGAAAGTATGTTATTTGGTTTTGAGTTAAGCTTCAAATAAAAAGCAATATTTTTATGAAGTCATTTGATATGAACTGAAGATGAAGATGCTTACAGCTTAATGTTGAATAATTTCAAGTATTTATTCTTCCTTTACAAACAGCAGAAGAGAAATTGGTTATGCGATACAAACGAGTAGAAAGCCTAAATTTACATGATGACAAACCCATTACTGGCAAATGCCCTTTGTCCAACCATTTTTTTCCATATTCAGTTTCAAGATTTCATCAAAACATACTTTCTCAACTCATGATAAAGCAACTTTATCAGACTGCACTGTAATTTTCACTATTAATCTTACAATCACCAAAGCAAGCTTATGAAATTATAATTGGTAAATACTGGAGAAGAGACTAGCCCTACAATGAAAGTAGGTAATAAATTAAAAAGAGAACCTAGACTCATGATTATTGGCTTAAAATCTTTACCCCAAATGTTTATTAACAAGTACACACCAGCTGCCTGGTGGACTAGCTTAGGAGAGTATACTTTTCTTAATTATGGCTTTGCTGAGTAAAACATAATATTCTTTAAAACAATGGTATTTTTATGAGAACTACTTGAGTATATGTAGAATTTCAACACAATGGGAAGCAGATAAACACAAATCTAAAATGTCACAAAGTCCCAAAATACCTCCTCAGAAGTGGCTATAATTATTGTAATACTCAAAGTTAGTGAGAAACTTTCTGAAATTTGTGCTTTTCTTTGTACTATATGAATAAACCTGTCTGTTTCTTTCAATCATTTAACAGGAAGCTTACATTCTTTGAGAGAAACTTACATTCTCCCTCAGGAAGCTTACATTCTTTGCGAGAAGACAAGCAAAAAGTGAGTAATGGATTATATGTGGTCATGCTTTGAGGGAGGGGCCCCTGAAAAGATGTGAGGGGAAAGGTGCTTTAAAGGAAGTATTCAGGGTGTTTTCTCTGAAAAAGTTACATTAAGTTAAGGACCTTGACAATGAGAAGAAGCTTAGCTGAGTTTCTTGTACAGAATAGAGATACAAGTGTAAATACATCAATTTTATTTTTTAAAGGTCTTTCTGGAAAGTTTCATGTGAAATTTTTCTCATAAAAAGTCAGTGGGTTTTTCTAAATACCTTATTATTAATAAGATTAATTCAGTAATAATTAATCCTAAAAGAACCCTGTCCAGAAAATATGTATGTTAAAGCATACCTACTTAATACTTCTAAGCAGTAATCTTCAACATTCAGAAGACACTTCAAGATCACACACTCTTTGGACCCAGAGGCATCACTGCGATCTTTCCAGCTGGGTCAGGAGAGAATTACAGGTCACCAGGAGCTTTTACTATCTCACAGGTCCTCAAAGCTGGACATCTTTCTAGGTCCCCATGTACACATTCACACATGCACATGCCTGGCACATACCCCTACTTATCAGTGTTTCTGCTCAGGCTAGTCAGCCCTATATAAAACCTTTTCCTTTCAGACACTATTACTAGTCCCATTTTCAGCTCCTAAAATTGGTTTTCTTGAGGACACCCCATAATGGTAGCCAAGTCTGGGGAGCACATATGCCTTTCTGTTCTGTGACAAGCAATACCTAGAATGGCTGTGTGAATCTCTGTGTACAAAATTCACATTTTATTGAAATGAGAACCAGTCTTTCCTAAGAGGGCTGTCTGATTGGCTAGTGGGAAATGGATGGAGTGAAGGAAAGAATAGCTGATAAAGAGATAATCCACTGTGGAACGTGGCTGTGCAGGCTAGCAGCGCTGGGGGGTGCATGTAGGGTGAGGGAAGAAGAGGAAGGCTCCTTTCTGTTGTTGCATTTGAAGTGGGAAGGGGGCCTGCAGTGAGCAAACTTCAGAAGTGAAGAACAAAAGGCCAGGTTTTCCCCCTACACCATCGCTCTACCTTTTTCTCAATACTGACTAGATGATGAGGTTTCAAGCTGAAACCCTACAGAATTACATTTTAACAGCCTATATTTATTAGTTAGGTTTATCTTCCAGATATATAAGGCAAGACATTCATTACTGTGCATGAAACAACCAAACAGCGCAAGGTTGCTAATCTGTACCAGGGGGAGGGAGGACATTTAGGAGGATCCCCACTCTTTACAACCTGATCAGGGTACATCAGGATAACCAATAAATGTTATGTGTTCTTCCAAAATCTTCAATCATTAAAAAAAAAAGTACAAACTTGGGGTCTAGCGATGTGAATATTGCTTAGGTCAATTTAAACATTTTCCTCGCATTCCTGTAAATGAATAATTTGGAAAGGAAGGTAGTTCCTAAGCTGATGGTGGATCTGAGGTTGCCAGTTACGGGAGCACTTAAGCGCCCATTGGCACAGCAAGATTCAAAGCCCTGGTAGGCTTCAAAGAAACACATTTTTTTCTTCTTCTAGAACTCTTTGCTTTCTAGTAAAGCTGCAACCACAATGTTCTCTCTCTTAATGCCACCATAAAAAATCAAAACACTTTAAAACAAATTGATGTACTCTTTAATACAGTCACCGCATCATCACAGGACCCTTGCACCCTGCATGGCGACAACCGTGGGGATGCAGACCACACATCTCTCTCTTTGTTGCTGCTTCAATGCTTAAAGAAAAATTGAGAGAGAGAGTGTGTCTCTCAATTGAGATATGGGCACCTTTGATTGACAAGACCTAATCAGCTTATCTCCACACTAATAAAGTTGGGGCCTGTGGAGCTGGTATATGCCCGGCATCGAGTGAACTTTTCCTAGCTGAAGCCTCACTGGCCAGGTCTCAGGCTGTCTGCTTCTCTAAACTGGTTCAGATCAGCTCTTAATGGGCTATTTTCATCTTGATAAACCTCCATAGTCTTCATTCATGATGCCATTAGAGTCAATTTAGCTGGATGAATTGCCTGAAGTAACGGCTATGGCTGTGGAGAGTCTATGATAAGTATTTATGTACACTGAATCTGCAAGCCATCTTTCCCAAGCTCTGTGTAGGCAGTGAAAACTTCTGAAAGATTATTTGTGTCCTTTAAGTTACTAACTGCTTATCAAATAATACGATATTTCAAAATTAAAGAATGACAGCATCCTCTGCACACTAGGAAACAGAGTCTTTTAATTATTAAAAGAATCCCTTTCTGCTGTACACTATTGGATGATCAGCTCCTTGAGATGGAGGCCCAATGCAGATTTGGCCAATATCTGGCTCCACCATCCTGCTACTTTGTGAGGCTAACTAGCTCATATCAGACACTCACTAATCATCCTGATTGACTGGTGGGAAAGATCATAAGGTCAGGGAACACACATAAACTGGAGTTTATGTGTGTGTGTGTGTGCGTGCACACTAGCACATGCACACACACATACTTGCACACAAACATGTTCTCTCTTCAAGTTTACTTGTAGGAGGCCCTTTCAAACCAAAGATTTTCCACATAATTCAAGAACAATGTCCTTTTTTCTTATGGGTTTGTAATTGCTAATGTAAAGGCCAAAGTCAAGAATTAAGGAGTAAACGAAATAAAAAAAGGACCAGATAACTTCTTCAGCTGTAGCAGTATTTAGAGACCTGAATGTAGGTGTCTCTTTACACATGCCAAGGTAACGGGAAAACATGCAATAGACACTTTGATCTTACTTTTCATCTGCAGTTATCTAAAGAGAGAGGTGGCTAAAGTAAGCTTTGTAGAAAACACCAATAGTGGAAAGACTTTTTGAAATAATAACAATTTTCCAAGCATGAAAAAGTATATAGAACTTTGTACCTTTTCCCCTATATAAATGATCATTAAAACCATTCAGTGATGCTGCCTTCAAACTGCAATATACCTTAAGTATTTAATCTCCTGTATGAAATGAGATAAATTTAAACATATCCTAGAGTAAAGTTTTCTACAGATTATGGGAAATCCTGTGCAATATTTTTCATTCAGATTGTAGTCTTCATGCTGTAATTGCTTTACACAAAATCCACTCCAGCCTTATCACTCAATATTATCTTCACTGCTGAACATCGGAAGATAATTTTGCAATAAAATTTAATTTACAGAGCTTATTTTCCACTAATCTCTTAGCAGAGGAAAAATGAAACACGCCAAGGTACACACTCCAAGCTATGACCCTAATGGCTTTTGTCACTTCTGGAATAGTAAGTCCACGAACATATCAATTTTATCATATTGAAATGTTGGCATATTATAATTGCCATAACTTTGTATCCTAGAAAAGAAAGTAAAGCAGGCTCTTAGGAACATGTATGAAAATAAGCCTCTTCAAGTGATAGGGTTCCCCCGGGGAGAGCATTTTTTCCATAAGAAAGGAAATAATATAAAAATAGGAGGCTAATAAGGGTATATCTAAACTCTGAATATACTAGTAATAGTTAACAATATTTGAGGTTTCTCAATAAAAAAATAAAACCAAGTAGCAATGAATAAGATACTAGATATCAAGATTTAGTTTTCTGTAAAATTACAGTCAGATTTCTCATCTTGAAGGTTCATATTAGTTCTAAAATTCGAAATTTTAAATGTAAAGATACCATGCAAACCTTGAAAGAAAAAAGTAATAATAGAAGGTCAATTTCTATAGGTCATTTGGCCTCTGTTTATCATTTATGTCCTAGAAAGCGTTCATCTCTTGAAATAAGAGAGTCTTAAAAAAAAAATATTGAGAACTCCAAGACAATCAACTAATATCCCTAACAAATTAGGGTAAGATACAGCCATTCTTGTTGCTTATAAATGAAATCACTTCCGTTTTGCAATGGCACAAAATAATGAAAGAATCCTCATGAAAGCTCAAATTCTTCACCAAAATGATTACATATTTTTGAAAAAGATTAATGACTATTAATGGACTGAGAGATAAGTGCTTTATGGCTGGACTGAATGAGACAACTACACCTAAACCAGAATTAAATTGCTCTGCCTCTTTTTAAAGTTGTATCATAACAAGGCCAAAGTAATACTGAATCATTTATGAGGTTTTTAGATTTGAAATATCAGAGTCATATATGTGCAAGAGTATTGTTTTGACATTTGAATTTCAGCAATAGGCAATTCTCAGACAACTCAAGTTATGCAAAACTTGACATTTCCATGTTAATACACAAAACAACGCTGATTTGAAAAGCCACTTCTCTACCAATACTTAAAACTTAAACACTTAATAAAACTTTAGAAGCATAGACCTCTACAATTCAAGCCCACACAAGAAGTCCTTACCTAAAAGCTTCTCATGTTTATCCACATAAAAAGCCCATGCTAAACATTTTGTCTACATGGATCTTTTTCATTTATACATGGAAAAGGAAAAAACTATCAATCCCTTTTCAGATCACTCATTTCCAAATGAAACATCTTTTCATGTCTCATATGTACATGCCGGAATGTTTCTGCCCTGAACTGTAGATTATTTAAATTGTTTCTCAAATGTTGAAAACTACATTAAATAAAATACAATTAAATATATTTCACTTTCCTGAACAGCATCTCAGTCAGTCATAATTTCACAAGAAACTAAACTGAGCCACTTACGAATGACTACCACGTCCAATGATTATCTCCTTAAACACCAAAAGTAAAATGTTTTGACATCATGATCTCTTGGTAGAAACAGTAAAGAGATCTTTTCTAAAAAAGGTTGAAATAAGTAGGCTCATAATGAAGAACAAAATGTATAACATTTTCAGGCTGCAAATTAACAAGCAGATATTGACTTTTCTTTGAGATCAATAACAGCTCTTATTGATCTAAAAAGTTAATACCTACTAAGGTCAATATAAAATCTCAAGGGTCAACAAATCTGGATTCAAACTTCCACTCCCTTCCACATATAAATATTGCTGGGTACAAATGTGGAGAAATCAGGAAATCATCATTATGATGCCAGAAAAATCCAGAAAATAGGGCAAGTGAGTTAAAAAAAATCATACAAGGCTTGAAAAATCTGAAATTACTATACAATTTTCAGAGACATTAACCTTTGATGTAAATTACACAATTTGGGCAGTTAAATAAGGAGAAACAAAAATAATTGGAAATTATGTTTTTACAACTGTCCTGTTTCTACATGGTATTAACCTATGAAATCCCTTGCCCACCTTTCCTCTCTCTAGTATGTATTTGAGAAATTATGATAAAAATAATTCCTACAGAGTGGATTTTAGGCACTTATTTTTTTATTATTTTTAAAATTTTATATATTTTTTACATCATTTTTCATTTTTGCACAATGTATGAATTTTCACCTTGGTTATAGTCCCCATACAATTTCCACCCCCCCACCTTGTTTTGATACTACTCCCTCTCTCCCAACCCCAGTGTGTCTCTGGTTTATAGTTGCTTGATCTTGATTTTTACTTTATTATAATTAGTCTTTTTCCTGGCCCCTTATTTAGGTTTTCTAAATTCCTGCTATGAGTGAGACCATCTGGTATTTCTCTTTTTCTTTCTGGCTTATTTCGATTTTAGGCACTTTTAGATAGAGAGAATTAATTTTTAATTATAAACCTAGCAGTAACATTTTAAGGAAATTCAAAAGAGGAAATAGTTATCTATAATATCGATAACTTACAACTTAACGATATTCTTCTCTAATCAGTCCTATTATCATCACACAGGCTGAAATGATTTTTAAGACTGAAAAGAAAAAATATATTGACACTCATTCTAAAAAGTAAAAGGGTTGACCCATTCTTACACATCTTCACAATAGCACCTAGGGATGGGCCACAGGAAAGTCAGGGCCATGTTTCCAGGAATATCCAGTATTTTCTGGAGTTGTAAAATTGAGTGAGTTATTAGCCTAATCCTTTTGACAGTCAAATCAAAGTTCATATTGTTCTTCTCAGAATTACTTGAAGCACTACAGGAGGGAATGAAAAGAAAGAGGAAGCAAACATGGGCCTCCCCTGGTGGCACAGCAGTTGAGCGCTGGGCTGCGAAGCTGCCTGCAGCCTCTGCAGCCCCAGTTCGATACCCCGCCCCCGCGAGGGTCCCACATGGCGCGCAGACCTCTCCTGCCTGTCGAGCCTGCTGCTCCCCTCAGCAGTGTATTTCGTCGGTCTGCCTGTTCTGTTCCCCGCTCTGGTGAATTCTCTCACCCTCCCATGCTTCTGACTGTACACAGTGCTTGTATAAATAAAAAAAAAAAAAAAGAAAAAAAGAAAAAAAGAAAAGAGGAAGCAAACATTCCTAGAATATTTACTAGTGTCCAAATCTGGGCAAGATGATTTCAATAGACCTGAGACTTGATAGTTACTAAAAATGTCAAATTACTTACATCTAATATAAAAGTTAAAAAGCAGAGACCAGGTCTGCAGCAATGATAATATTACACTATGGTTATCCAATAAATATGAAGCCTATGAGGACTGCAATGCATTTTAAAAAGTAAACCTTATTTTAAAATGTTTAGAAAAGTTATTGTACAGCATTACCATACTTAACACCCAGTTTCTCCTAGTATTAATGTCACAGTTAATGAGCCAATATGGATACATTAATGTTAACTAATACCCCTACTTTATTCATATCTTCTTAGTTTCTATCTAATGTTCTTAGACATTTGTCTAATGTTTTGAGGTTCCATCCAGATGTCATATTACATTTAATCACAATTTCTCCTTAGGGTCCTCTTGGGTGTAACAGTTTACAACGTTCCTTAAGCACATTCTTTAGAAATGGTGTAAGTAAGCTTGCTGGCTGTTATCTATTGTCAGCACTTAGATGAGAACACATGTAGCAGACATATAATTTGTTACAGATCTAGAGACTATAAATTGGAGAAGTGAATAGAAACAAATACCTGGTATGAAAGAAAGCAAATGATGGTGAATATTTAATGTGTCTACTAAGAGGACGTAGCTATGAGAGTTGCATTTGCCACAAATTCTGTAAGATTATAGCCACTGATGTAATATGTAAGCCATCTTCCTCCTCTCTCCATTACATTGCTACTAGTCAGGTTTTTAATTGATTGATTATGAGGCAGTCAAATGGCAAAGAATAAGAAGCAAAGCAGAGGAGGACAGTGCCCACCTGTACTTGTGATTAGGAAGTGATCGTCCAGTTGGAAATAGGTTTCTTAGTCCCATATATTGAGGAGGTATTTAGACTAGCTCTTGCTAGTACGAAGTCTGTAGAATCAGTGTGTATTCTGGCTGCCTGTAGAACTTTAAAAATGGGTGTGCCTTCTTCATTCTCACTCTGCTGGGCTGCTGGCTAACAGTAAAGAATTTCTAGGTCTCAGTACAGGAGAGATCCACAAAGTGGGAGAAACCTGAATCTCTGGATCACCATATGGAAGCTGGTCTGCTCACTAGAAAGTCTTGGTTGGATGGTTCCTAAAGCGAGAAATAAATTCCAATGCATCAACCCACTAGGGCATTTGGGGTGTCTTTTTGCCATAGCAGTTAGTGTTGCTATACAAATTAGCACAAATGGAAACTAATCTTTCCTGAGCACCTAATGATGGCTATAATGTATGGGTGGTTTACCTCATTGAACATGACAACCTCCAAATAAGGATTTTGTATATTAAGAAACAAAGACGTGGAAAGGCTTAGGAACTTGCCCAATGTCTCCCCATTAAGAGGTAGAACCATAATTTGAACCTGGGTCTGTGAGGTTACAAGGCTCCAAGCACATTCCGTTTTGCTTCACTGCAGGTGAAAGACAGATGGTCTGACTTGGTGCTTGGATTAAAAACTAATTCCTATGCATGTTATATGCATAACCCTTTTTTTTTTTAATTCTCAAAGGACAGCAAAAATTGTACCCGTGTTCGCCCTACATTTTATGGGGTAGATGAGAAGTCCCAATTGACAAGGCTCGGGGGTGAGATGATGAATATGTCTGAATTTGTTAGCATTTTCCAGATCAAGACGATGTTATACAAAAAAGCTGAAGAGAAAGATACACTCCACCTTTGTAACCTGCTGATAATCTTACAGTGTTTAATTTGAGCAGAGTCCAGCAACTCTCGGAGGGCACCAAAGAACTGTTGCTCCATGAGGTTTACATTTAACAAAGGAGAGAACAGAAAGACTGACTTGTTCGCACAACAGTGTGAATTTAAAGAACTATATGGGGTGTGCATTCTACAGGAAGCCCAAGCAGGAAGAAAAATGAAAACTGTACCTTGCACACAGCTATAAAAATGAGGGCTTCATTGTAGTAAGAAAATTCACAGCTGGCAGGCAATATCAGTAAGGCATTAAGATATTTGGTCCATCTTCACACTTACCTTTTAGAGTCATAGTGTTAAAAAAAAGTCTCCTTTTTATATTAACAAAGTCACTCCAGTCAATCTCTTTAACTCACCTACATGAAAAAAATTTGGATGACTTTGTAAACGTCGTATGTTAACACCAAAGAGGAAAATTGGCACATCCTTTAAATTTGTGTAGCCTTCTTATGAAATTGTTTTGTTTGCTTATTTGTTTAGATAATAGATCCTAATCATCAACAGGTCTGTGTAGAATAATGAAAATCACAGATAATTCTCTGATACGCTAATGAGGAAGGGGTAAACAAATAGTACTGATTCCATCACGAAAGCTAATAAAAATATCTATTCTGATGGCATTTGGGAAAGTATTCAGAGGATGTGCCTATTCAATCTGAAGAAGTAATTTCCACATAGGATTTAAGTTAATTTATTGAAAGATACAATGAGGAAATAGACCCAAAAGTTATCAAAAATTTTAAAGCAGATCATACAATGTTATTCCTAATATCAATGCTATAATTTTTAGCATAAAATACAAGTTAAAAATATTGGTGTTTGTAACTTAAAGCTTTCGATGTTCTACAATAAAGCAAAAATAATTATACATCTGACGATAAAAATTAATTCCAGGGGGAGTTACTCTGAAATCATAAAAAGTTTTGGCAAAAATGTTTTAAAAGTAAATGGTAGCACTTTCAAGGACACTTAGTAACTAAGGTGATGTCAGACCTGTGCTAGGCCACAGTCTAGGGCGTCTGAGGCCCTGAATTTGCCCCAAAGCCTGACTCTGCTCCTGGCTTCCCTATTTCCCCTGGATTTAGTCCACAAGGCCCATCTCTTTGAGTCTTTCCCTAGCACAATGAAACAGACTTAATTACTTCCACCACCCTGCTTCAAAAACACTAATTATGTTTATTACAGAGATTTATAACTATGTATTTTCCCAGCACATATTTTACCAAGATATTCCAGTTTATTAAGGAAACTCTATATTCAAAGTGTTGAGGATAGCACCAGGGTGTGTTTCTCCCTAAATGACCTAAAATCTATTTTCCCTTTTGGGTGGGTTGAAATTCCCTCTTACCCTACTCGCCAAGGCAAATTTTGCTAATACTATTAATTGAAGACAGTATTTTCCTAGCTAGTTCAGAGGTTAATTTAGCCTAGTCCAGGTCTAATAAAGCATAATCCTAATTTCTTAGGGTCTGATAACTGTTTTCTGAATAGTGTTAAGGAGCCACTGTGCTCTATTCAAGTGCCATGTACAACAAATAGCACTGAAAATCGGAGTTGGGGGGAGATTAGCTCCATCTTAAAAGTCTATTTCATACAGACATAAGCAGCAACTTTTAATTTGGACCAGGAACTTAGGTAACTGGTTGTGATGAGATGATCAATTTGGAGGATAATAGGAGGATTACCCAATTTCCAAGAGGGACAGCCTTCAAAAAGCTGTTTTTCCTTGTCTCGTTTGAGAGTGGTTTCTTCCTCTCTTGAAATAAATAGGTATTTATTTAACTATGACTTAGAGTTTGTATCTGAAGATGCAAAAGGGCAACACGATACCAGAAATGAACGATGACCCACCCAGGCAGCCTCTTTGATAATGACTTTACTTGGAAAAACATTTTTCAATAAAAAAAATTATTGTTTAATGTTGACTTTGTTCTCTTACGGCAACGTTGGAAAACACTGAAGCCCAACAGGAAACACAGACGAAGACTTCAAATGCAGAGCACACACAAAAAGCCATTTTTAAAGCCCATGCCCGTCAAGTTTTCCACTTGATATAAGTCACACACAGTCTTAGTCCAATGCGAAGCCATGCTGTGAAAATTCTGTAGCACCCACCTCAGAAAATTCTGTTAAGTACATAAACACTGCTGAAAAGAAAACTTCTGGGCACTAGAAGTCAGACTCAAAGGGAAAATAAACCTGATTTAAAAAAATCCCAAGGAAAGTTATATAAGCACAGTGCAACAAGGTCATAAGCTTAACCATCCTTCCCTGGAATATTTGAAAGTAAATTGGCATTTTAGCGATGGGCTATGGCTGTCTTTCTTTTTCTTAACTCACAACAGAGTAAGAACGGCTTCACGTGTATCTTACAAACCAACTGGAAATGTGACAGGCACTATGGGGAAAGGCACCTTTAAAAATGAGTATAATACTTTTGAATGGATTAAATTGAAGCCTATGAATTCCCTTGGACCACCTAAGAAGAAGGGTCTCCAAACAGGGTTTAAATGATCTCCTCTTCTTACTATTACTGAGCTCACCAGAACCCAATTCAGAGTACCTCACAAAATAAATTTAAGCACGACTTGAAAATATTCTTTAAGAGCTTCACCCAAATGACAACCTCCTCTGTTCTTTTCACGGCAGAAGCATGACTTTTTGAGATGTAAGACTTTAATAGGGTTCTAATTATAAAGTAAGTGATAGCTACACATTAAAAATTATTATTTTACCACTGGGTAGACTTATTAAAATGCAAAAGACATGGTCAAATGATCCTTCCCAGCATTTAAAAACATGCCTCAACAAGCAGAAATAGCTTAAGATCTGAAAGCATAACTATACACTCCATCACCCAAAATAATAGAGAAACTTTTAGAGATAACTTCTTTAGCCAAAATGTTTAATATTTCTATAGAAAAATAGTTTCCAAAAATTATGCATGATTGGATGATTAGTGTCAACTCAGTTGTATAACCCATTTTCTGTTCATGTATTGCAGAACAATATAAAGTATTAATTTCTTATTTCTGTAATAATTTGGACATGAGGGTCTTGCCAAATTTAAATATGTACTCAAACAAAATTACTTTAGTTAACAATCTGAATCAGTGTTCATACACATAACATTCTCCACTCAGGTGATTCTTGTCTCTAGCTTTGTATCCCTAAAGCACCTAATATTCAGTAGCACTCAATAAAACTTGAATAAATGAAACATAATATTTATATTGTATCATATAATGTTATACCATACCCACTCAAAAATCCCTTATTTATTTGTTAATTTTATTCTTCCTATCATCATCATCATTATCATCAGAAATGTATTTTTCTAATAACTGTTAACAGATCTAAGAACAAAGAACATATAGCTAATACTTTTGGGGTTCATTTTCCCAGAACTCTTATGACTTATCAGGAAATGCAGGGAAAAAGCTTTCTATTTCCTTGAGATAGCAGCTCAGATCCAAGCTAAATTGGAAGTTTAAAACAGTTTTATGTATTGCTTTCTATTGTTGTGTACTGTTTACCGTGACATTAATCTTCTGTAAATGATAAATTAATATGTTCAATGATTTGTATTTTGAATCAAATTCTGCATTGTCCCAGCACAGTGATCACTCACATATTTCTTGAAGAGGAGGATGAGGAGGAAAAGAAGGAAGGAGAACAGGAGAAAGGAGACATAATAATGTGAGGAAGGGGATGCAGGAGAAAAAGAAAATGTCGGCAGAGAGAAGAAATGCCTGAAATGATAAAGGAAATTACTTGTTTTGAATTACATTAAAAAAAACTTTGTCTATACCTCTAAATCATGTCCAATGTTGTAAACCAACATAACTTTGATTTAAAACAACAAAAACTTGTCTCAATACATACTTCCAAAACTAATTAAAATTGCTAAGTGAGTTCTACAGTGAATTGATTAGAGTAAGAATCAAAGAATCTCTTTTGGTAACTGATAAGTTACCAAAAGAGAGAATGTGATACAGTGGTAGCATCAGGCTCTTAGATGCCACATCTCCCATATGCCCTTGGAACAGCTCAGAAAAATTCCCATCACCGGTCCAGCCAAGATTTTGGTAATTAACAATAAAAAGAAGGCACCTCATATTTTAAATGCAATTTTTTAGGTTCTTTAAAAAGTTCTAAACAGGAAACATTTGATTTTTTTTTTAAATGTAAGCTAATAGCACTATTAATTGCTTTTCTTTTAATAAAAAAAGAGATAGGGAAAGTGAAGAAGAAACAATGATGTACATAAATGATCTCATTCTCATGAAAAGACTATAATTCTGTGAATTGTTTGTTTTCCAGAAGAAAACAGGTATTCCATATGTTTCTCTGGCTAACTCTATTAGATCAAGTGAATTCAAATTTTGATGAAAGAATTATAAAAAGCAAAAATAATTTGGACACATCACGTAAAATAGGCCTGTGGAAGTATAGCTTTAAAATGGGGATTGTCTGCCACTTAAAATTGGATAACTATCACATAGCATTTAAATATTGAAATTGAAATAAAATCTATATTTTTTTTAAAAAGGAGCTAATCTTCACCAAAAATATGAAGCTCTCAAGGAAACCCTCAAACAGAAATGGAAGGATCTTCTAGACCCACAACAAAGAAGCTAGAAACCTTTTTATGTGAAAGAAATGTAAACATCACAACATTGGCATTATTCTTATTCAGATACTCTACTTGCATTTCCTTAACAAAGCAAGATGTACAGGAAATTGTGATAAATATGACATTTTAAAAAAGAATTGAGTAGTGTTAAATATAAGAGGGAGAAGTGTTTTGACAAAAATGAAGTGTTGAGTTCCCTATGGAATGCTGGCTAGTCCACTGGCTGATGTAGTTGCATGGCAATGCCAGCTCACTTTTCTTAACCAAGGTAGGATAAATAAGTACTATAGCTCCTATAAGGCCCACTCTCATGCAATGCCACCAATATTACAGACTCAACCATCTTTTATTATTTCATAGAAAGTGTGTTGATTACAGATAGCTACCTGCATGAATTTTTATATATGCATACGTATACATACATGTACATCTGTACATGCACATATATACACACATGTATGTTTGAATATGAGAATCAATGAAATGACTTTTAACCAGTTCAAATTAACACAGACTAAATACTAACTCTGGAAAGTGGACACCTACCTCCACTTTAATATAATACATTTTAATATTATTTTAATATATTTATAATATATTTAATATAATATACTCTATCAACTATAATACGCTATCACTGCTGATCTTGTTAAAATATGGATTCCGTTTCAGTAGATCTGAGGCAGGAGCCAAGATCCTGCAAGTCTACTAAGCTCCCAGGTTATGATAATGTGGTTGGTCCTGAAAACCATCTTAGGTAGCAGGGAAGTAACACATTTCCTCTTTAGACTGATAGAAAATGAACCAAAATGACAATGTATGCTATTACTTAGAACCTGCCTGAAGCGAGGATGACTAGAGAAAAAAATACCATAGTTTTATGAAGCAACTTAGAAAAATCTTTGTATGCATACTATTTTATTTATGCCATTCAGGAACTCCAGGAATTAGCTATCATTGTTATCACTCTCAAATAAAATATAATCAAAACAAAGTTTTATGCCCAACTTTATAATCACAAATGCAGTTACCGCCAGTTGATGGATTCATCATTGTATACATGGTCCTACCGGGCACAAGGATTTACAAACCCCATTGATTGGGGGATTATCTTTAGGAAAGAACTTTTGGGATCTCATGCCAGTTGTTATGGGAATTAATGATACACTTTTAGTGCCTTACTCTTGAATTGCTTTTAACAGGGCTAAAATTTCTCCTGCATCTTCACCAAATCCCTCCATTAATTTCAACTGGTAAAGGGACCAAATGGTAGCTACTATAGTATTGTAGTATTAGTAAACGATACTATTAGTACACTATACTATAGTATTGACTAACATGTCTGCTTGTTTTCTCCTCTGCCCTCCACCCTGACAATCCCTGACCTCCACAATTCAGATCAGAGCATTTGCCTGCGGAGAGTCCTCCATTGGCATCACCCGCAGAGTCAAATTCAGACCCCTTCTCATACCTGGAGCCCCACACAACCTGCGCTCCATCCTGATCTAAGAACTATGCCCCTGCTGACTTCACTCCAGGCCCTCCAATCTTCCGACTGATGTTTGGACAGTCTCCTCACTTCAGAGACTTTGTGCTTGCTCCCCCTCTTTTATCCCCACATCTGCTTACTGAGAGCATTTTTGTACTGTTTATCACTTGCTTACAACACCCTTCCCAGGGAGGTATTTCCTGAATGGCCAAATTAAAGTAGCTGTTATCGGTTCCCCACCCCCCACCCACCACCCAGGAAATAAAATTATTATCTTTAACATTAATTTTCTTTTTTTACATTATTGTTCATTTTAAAATATTTGCTTCCCCCCACCCCCTCAGGTGTAGTCCCCATAGAGTTTCCTTCCCCAATGCACCCGGGCACCATCACCTCAGTCCCCTGTGCTCCTCCCTCCCTCCCTCGGATCCCTCTCCCTCCTCCTTCCCTGCAGGATGTCTCTGGTTTATAATTGTCTGTTTTTGCTTTGTTGTGTTTGTACTGTTATATTTTTACACTGATGTCTTATTTGATTCCCCTATATTCCTGCTGTAAGTGAAACCATCCAATATTTTTCTTTTACCTTCTGGCTTATTTCACTGAGCGTCATTCCTTCTAGTTCCATCCACATTGCTGTGAATGGTACGAGTTTATCTTTTTTGATTGCTGAATAATATTCCATTGTGTATATATATATATATATATATATATATATATATATATGCCACATCTTCTTGATCCAGTCATCTATTTTTGGGCATTTGGGTTGTTTCCAGTGTTACCTGTTATTTTTCAATACCTTGTTTGATTCTACCACCATCTGACTTTTGCCCATTCGGTTATTAACATGTACACTTCATCTTCCTCCCCTATCTCCATACATAAGCTGCCTGGAACAATGACCTTGGCTGTCTTTTTTACTATTGTGTCCTAAGCACATGGAAAATAAGTTCCATAGCTGGTTTTTGAATAAATTATGTGAAAAGGAAATTGACAGATGTGAGAACATGACTGGCCATAACCATAACATGACTGACTATAACCGATCACACTGGAAAATCTACATGAAAAGACCCACCCATATTTTAGTGTGGTCCACTGGTTAAGAGCACAGAATTGGATGTTCTGGCTGTACTATTTCCTAGCTTGATTATCAGCGTGGGCAAATAACTTAATCTCTCCCTACCTTGTTTTCTCACCTGTAAAATGAGAAAAGAATAATTACTGCATAGGGATGTGGTGAGGATTAAAGAGAAAATACATGCAGAGTGCTGAGAACAGTGTGTATCCCCTATTAAGTGTTCAACAAACACTGTATTATTTCAATCTAGGTCCAATCACTAGTCCAGGGTGAAGCATGGAGCAACATGAAAGAGGGACAGTGTCCTGTTGTGGAGAAACCAATGACTAAATGGAACTGTAGAGCTAGGTAGCCTGAGGTAACTGCTGAGAGAAGTGGTGACTCAAGTGCTTGGGATGGCAGGAGCAGGTTAGTAAATGGTGCAGATCAAGTTTCAAAGTCACGAGGTTACCGACTGCAGATAAACAGTCATGGTCTTGGAGTAGACAATCAGGGATACTAGGCCTGTTTAGGATCTAGGGCGGGTATCTATTTATATGCTCAAAGGAGAGAGAGCACCATACATTTCTGCCCTTGAATAAGTTCTCATCCAGTCTATTTATTTTATTAATCATACAGCTTTCACTAGTTTTGTGCCTACTGTAATTCTGGGATGCTTACTTTAGAGGGAAAATAATCACAATTTCAGTACAAAGGGCAGGTGACCCAGAACTTTAAATACTTTTTTTATTTGAGGTCCCTGACCTCAAACAAAATGGCTATTTCCACAACTGAGAGTCATATCTGGAGATGAGAAGTAGATGGACAAAGGAAGAGTTATTTTATGCATGGATTCTAGGACAAGAATTTATAAGAAATGCCAAGCCAGTGTTTGGCTTTTGATGGCCACTTCCAAGGAAGTTTTGTGAGTTTGACAACTGTCCCTCTTCGTCACTTTTAGATTAGATTATCCTCATAGCAGCTCTTTAGTCTAATGTCCTACACTCTTCCATTTGTCCCTTCTTCAAATAGAGCTGTTCAATTAACTTGTGACCTCATCAATTTTCTCAGATGGTTAGGGATCAATGAATGAAAACAGATTGGTATTAAATTCAATATATATGAAGGTGTCAATGGCACTCAGAAATAATCATGTGCTCTTTCTCAGACCAGGTGCATCTGGACCTGTGTCCTTCAGAGTACCTGCTCTTGAAGAAATCATGATTGCTAACTTGACAAAATGACTTTTTAAGAAGACTAAAAATTTTAGAAGATGAACTTCATCATTTGCTCAAGATACCAGTGGTCAAAACATTATGCTTTCAGGTCTATTCTATATATAATAATAATCCAACTTTCTTTTATAATTGTCAATACAGAGGTCATCAAGCCAATGAATAAAAAAGCATATGGATTTTTGTAGAAATCTTTAGCCAATAATTGTGAAAGATGCCTACTTTTGTTGATGGGAATGTATAAAAATGATGACTTTTACAGAGAGTTTTTTACTTTGGAAGAACTTGAGTATATATGACCCCATTTTACTCTATAACGACCTTATGACATACATAGAATCTAGTTTCGGATTTCATCTTGTAAGTAAACAACATACAGAGAGGCTAAGTGATTTCTCAAAGCCACACAGACAATTAATGACAGGGCCAGATGATGGATATTTCTTTCTTTTTCCAACTTTTCAGACAATAGTCTCTAGATTATGTAGACAAGTAAAATTTCAAAAAATATTTCACCAGAAGGATCAAAAGAGCATTGCCAGGTTTGTTATTTTTCCAGGGGGAAGAAAAAATAAATATGTAACTTCTACCTATTATTTCTACCATACCATAAAGCTATCCTTTCTTTCATTACCCTGAAATAGGAAAAACATGATGTTAGAAAAAAGTACAGTTTTTTAATAAAACTTCCTTTATGAAAACAGTCATTACTTCCTCTCTTCACCTGCCTCATTTTGCTGTGGATGGGTAAAAAATCCTGTTGTATCCAGAACTAGTTTTCAGACCAAGACTTGCAAACCAATTCCCTCTTCCATGTTGTTTTAAAAATCATACCAGCTCTTGCTCATCTTCCCCCTCCTTGCATTTCAGAGTTAAGAGGAAGAAATCAGTAAGTATTAAAGGTTTTTCCTTTTGAAAAAGAACTATAAGAACAATGGTACTATACGATAATAATGGTACTATAAGAACAAAATGATTAGAATCATAAATTGACATCACAATCAGAACACAGGACTGCTTAATGACTAGATGTGATGAAGATACAGGTGAGCTGGGACTGGAAATGCAGAGGCAACATGTGCTATCACAATTACTTTGTTTTTAATTGGAGAAAAACATAATTTTAATAACATGTCTACCTTCTGGATATAGGGTAGAGACCCAGAGAAACTGAGTAAATGTCACAATAACTTTTTTCCCCACATTAACTTAGTAAGAGGCAATGGCAGGAAAACTGCTTTACATCTACCTTCTCATTTCTCCACTTTTGAACTCATCTGAAAAGATTAATTAGCATGACGATGTCTGTCTGTCTCTACTTTTACAAATCCCACCTTTGTTTCTCCTCATAGACTTGGTTTTATAGTTTGTAAGAAGTTCCCAAGTTTCATATGATAAATAAATGTCTAATTTTATAAAAGTACATCTTCTATCATTGTGTTCTACTAAAAGTACACAGGAACTGAGGTTGGTTTGAGGATATACTCTTAAATTGATATTTTCTACATTTATTGATAGTTTGACATGGATGTTGTATTTTAGCAGATACCAAAAGGATTAATGATCAAAATCTCATTCAATTTTAAACTTTGAACAATGCATGAGCCTCCAGAATCTATTATCTTTTTACATAACTTTCTCATACTTTGGGAGGGAGCTATATCAATAGTGTAGGGAAAGAGAAAAGGCAGTTCAAGCATCCAAATCAAGCCCTGTCATCATTGTCACAGCAAGAATATGTGCAGCCCAGCCCTGTCCCATGTGGAAAGATGCTCACCAGTGGGGTGCTTGTCTAAGAAGGTCCCTGGTGAGGGCCATGTTCAACAGAACAGAGGAAAGCCATATTCCTCAAGGGGTCAAAGCAATACGTTTTAAAAACTCTTTTAATACACACAAATTTCAATCACAATAAAAATCTTTTTCTGAGATAAAAAAATGAATGCCTGTGTATTATCAAATGGCCACACAAAAATAACGTTTATATTTGTATAGCATTTCATGGTGTGTAAAACATTTAAACATGTCATTATTTCTTAGTAATATTCCAAGATGGACAATATGATTTCCATTTTCATGAGGAAGAAATTGAGACTCAGAGAGATTAGTGAATCACTCAGAGTTACACAAACATGAGTTCAAACCCACACCTGGTCCTTGGACCTCAACTTTGGGGTTCTTCCCCTTATTCACATTCATCACAAGGACAGTCATTACTGAAGGTGAGCCCAAGGACAAAAAGAACCAATGAAAACTGACTTACTCTAAACAGGGTGGAGATCTATCAATAACCCCAGAAAGAATGTTGACCACACAAAATTTGAGGTTTATGGTTTTCTTCAGTTTTCTCACCATTACTACAACACCACTACCATCTGTGTTCTTAATCAGTTCTTTAGAACTCATCACATAAGTCAGGGCAGATAAAACACTGGCATTCACAAAAGAAATTATTTGGAATCGTTTTCATTACACCTTCTCTTCCAAATAAACATTTTTATGACAATAAATTTTTGTCAACCACGTATTTTAGTGGTTTGCATACTAGGCAAGAGCCATCCATAACATATCAAATAGGTGATGTACAATCTATCCTTGCAAAACTAAACAAAAGAGATAGCTTGACAATAAAAAACTTATGGCTACTAGGGAGTTACTAATACTCATTTATGTGCAAAATATTTATGTGCAAAAATAGTCATTGCATGAAAGATTTTTTAATGCCAAAACTTGTCTATTTTAAGTAGACTAGTCTTAGAGGTAAAATTAGGGGATGTGTTTTCTGAAATTAGTAAGTGCTATTTCAAACCAAAAGTTGGGATAATAGTAACTAATGCTAGTGAGATTATCAGGAATATTAGCCTTTTTGCTTCATCTGACTTTTATTTTCATGTCTGATTATAGGCTCTGCTCGTGATTTAAAAAAATGAAACAAAACAACAGAATCATCAGGAATGATTTCCAACATAGGGACAAATAAACAAGGTGAACTCAGTCTTGTTACTTCTTTGCCCCAGTTCACATCAATTATACCGATTAAAATGTTAATTTTTACAAATGTGAATAAATGCAGGGGGCAAAAGAACGGAGACCGCTTGTGTGCTAGCAATCATTGCGGGTGGGTAAACTGACAACATGTAACTGCATATTAAGACAAATGTAGAATTTAGACAAAGTATTCCATCTCTTTTCAGATGTATACTTTTAAACCTCAGGAACTGTTTTCAGTAGATGTCATGCCTTTTAACTTGAAAAAAGATAAGCGCAAATAAGCTCCCAATTGTCTCCCCAATATGTAAACCACATCTCGGGCTGCTGTCTCTGCTACTCCTTTGAAGTTTCCCTGAAATGTCATGTGTTGTGAAGACTGCTGTGCATAAGCAAGACAATTTGCTCACTCTCAGAATTCTTACCGGTTTCCACTGCTATTTGGTATCCAGCCTCTAGTCTCCGAGATGACCTTTCCAGCCTCTCTGTGTTATCGAGCAGATGTGCCCTCTGAAAAAGAAAAAGGGAAAAAAAAAAATCAGACGGCTGTCTACAATGTTCTTTTTTTGCCTTAAAAAAATAATTCCTTCCTCTGCCCTAACATTTCTGGGCGGGGGGAGTCACCACCCATTATAAATAATTTTTAGCAAATCTTCTATTGTCAGAACCGCCACAATAGGCAGAATTCCAATCAATCGTGTACAGACTGTTCACTATTTTGTTTTAAAAGGCAGACTCGTGTTATATGTCGCCACGGTGACTCGTACTCCAGAACGCTGAGAGATGTGGGAAGACCAGAGTCCAGGGCTCTTTCCTCTTCAGCAGAGGTAGATGTATGAGACGCTTGCATAGACCCAGGATCCAAATTTTGTATGTCTTTTTGTAAAATACAATCATTTAAAAAAAACCCTCATCTGATTCTTTGGCAACTGTAGATAATGATTTTTAGTGAAGAACTTTAAGAGAATGCCCCTCAATTTTGGCTAGGCAGCAAGACACCATACAGTACAACATATGCTACTAGCACAGAATACTAAATAGCACTTGTAGTTTTAAGGCAACTTGGGCGATCTCCAAGAAACAAGAGACATGTGTTTCCCCATGCACACAGATGTAGGAAAATATGGATTTATTCCCAGATATGTGGTGAAATTTTGATATGTAGTGTTTTAGACTGTGAACTAAAATCATATTAACGATATACATTCTTTTATATTTGATAGGGAAATCAGAGAATATCCCCCAAATTCTCAGCTTCTAAACGTTTTCTACATTGAAGCTAGGTTTTTTAGCCATAATGATCATATACTAGGTCTATTCAGGTTGGAAAACATTTATAGGCTAATAAAGTAATCATGGCTGTGAACAGATAAGACATGTGTATGCACATGTGAGTGTGTGTGTGCACAATACATGGAAAGACAGGAAGGAATGTGTGTCTGTATATTTATGTGTATACATGCACATGTGTATACTTAAATAAATTAGTAACTTTTCTCCTCAAATCAGTTTTGGTATCCGGTCAAAAAGAAAGGAAAAATGCAACCACAACTCCTACAACTTTGTGTTGTTGACAGATGTCATTTAAAATCGAAGAAATGCTTTCTGATAATAATAAAAAAGGAGGTGCCACACATATAATCTGAGTGGCTGTCGAGCGAAACGATCTACCTTGCTCTAATGAGCCCCCATGGATCTCGGAGATGCAAGCTGTATTGACATGCACACTTAAGCTAATACACCTAGACCGGTGCCTCCAAGCTCTAGCAGCCAGGGATGCTGACAGAATATCTCGCTTCCATCTTCAAAGAAAGGAAGTGATTAGTATGTTATCATTACCATTCGAAACGTGATTTCCTTATTCCCTCCCGGCATAGGTGACACATCTGAGATGCGGCCAGACGTTGGAGGCAGCTAAAGCCACATCAAAGCTTTCCTTGAAAATTTTTTTGGGGGGAAGGGTTGGCATGGGGGGGGAGAGAATCATTAAAACAATGCATTTAGAAAAGAGAGATAGGACCTGATGTGAAGGTCAGGAAAGCTGCAACAACAGCCTATAATAATTAATAGAGTTGTCTAATATACGGTGGAGAAATTAAGAGAAAATCTGCCCCTCCCTTTAAAAAAAATCTAAATAAATAAAAGGGAGGAAGAAAGAAAAGCTTGTATCATGAAAACGCAAAATCACTGAAGGCTGTAATTGAGAAAAAGAAATTTGAGGGGAGCTCTTTATGTTTGGCATTAATAACTCTTTTAAATAAAATTAAACACTTTTTACTCGGCTTGTCAGAAATAGCTTTCTTACTCCTAATTCTCCCTACATGCAGGTTTTAGGAGGAGGGATTGCTCTTCTCTTCTCTGAATATTGTTTTCTAGCTTAACAAAGGACTTAATTTCCAATTGATGATTCCCTAAAAAGAGAGAAGATCTGTGAAATCAAGAGTAAATCTGAATTTTAATCCAGAATAATAGAACAAAGCATTTAGGTTCATTGTTGTATTGGATAAAATCCCTAAATTCAAAGAAAACATTTAGCTACTGCTGGAAAAAAAAAATCAAAGATCAATACTAGAAATGGACAGTATAATTAAATTATAATATATACTGTAGGACACAAAGCACATCAATGTAGAATGATTTGGGAGATTCCATCAAAGGGAATAAAATCAGATTATTCAGTGTATGGCTTTAATGGAGAACAAAATTTTAAAAAAGAGTTTTTTTTTTTAATTGCATATTCCTAAATAATGGAAGTAACTCTTCTTCAGGACAGTTCAATTTTATCAGAGTCAATCTGCACACAAGAGGACTATCAGTTTACCAGCAGCTTTCCAGCAGGACCTCACTTTGTATTTTGGAACCTCTTCACTTAAGTCAAGCTAAAATCAAGTTCTTGTAACAGCTGTGCTATTTACATTGTTCCCTTAGTTGTGCTTGGCCCTGGTCTCTGAAAATGAAAGGAAATACACTACAGTAGCAGCTGATGCTTTCAACTTGCCCCCACACTCCATCCCAAACTCATTCTCTCACCCTCTTCTCAGCCCTTTTCAAAGCAGGTAAGTGAAGCTGTGCAGAAGCTTCAGACAGAGCTCAACTTGTGTGCGGAGCTGTGCAATGTGGAGAGCTGGAGATGTAGGATTCAAACGGAGAGCTCAGCACAGCCAAGACCAGGGCAGCTCCCTGGCACTACCAGCCTGCTACTAAGGATGCCCTGTTTCCAAACCTGAGCCCGAAAAAGAGCTTTACAAGGGAGGGGTGGGGCCACACTTTGTTACAAACACAACATCTTATTTTAAAGTAGGTGAATGCCTGTCTTAGAAGAGGTACAAGGAAGAAATCTGGGGTTCGTTCAGTGTTTGATTATTATTAGACTTTGGGTGAGAAACAATCACTTCTGAGCAAAGCATATACCAATGTTCTTCTTTAGGGTAATCTATTCTATAAACATCAATATTACGTCCATATCAAAGTCTGTAAAAAGAATATTTCAGAGGTTATTATTCTATTAGTTGAATGCTCTAATACTTCCCAGTACATTCCCATTACAAGTTATAGTTTCAGAAATTTGCATTCTAGAGCCATACCTGACAAAACTATTGCTATAAGCATAACAAAAGAGTGGAGTCATAAAACGATGATAAAACACATGTTAAGAGAAATGCTGACACGATATTGCCAGTTTTTAGAATTAAGCTAAAGCTAGTGAATTCAGCTTAACAAAAAGAAATCTTCTGTCAAAAATGCTGATTATAGTAAGGAAGAAGATTTTATTAATTATAGTTACTGCTTGTTCAGAGACAAGAGCAAGACTTTCTCCATACAGAGATTTTCAATTAATATTTGAAAATTCAGATTCTTCACCTAAGAATGAACATGTACAAATACAAGCAGATAGTCTGTCTTGCAGAAAAACAACATTGATGTATCACCCACCTCAAGAATAATCTTATACATCAAAACTGCAATGACTATTTATTACATTTACACTAAGTGATTCATTTAGTGTATAGATACATATATAGGTATATGTATAAATATCTATTTCCATGTAGGGATGAAACCAAAGAAACACCAAAAGGTTGGAGAGTGAAGGTTTTGTGTATTTCCACCCTTCATTTTAAATATGATTGTTACTTTACTAAGAGACGACATCACTAATGCACCTTAAATCAGAAGAATTGTTGAAAATCACTATCTGTAAGCCTCTAACAGCATTTCCATCATTTAGAGGGTGATGACTTACCAATAAAAAAAACAACTAGGATAATTCCAATCAATGCAGTCAAGCTTAAGTCAAAAATAATCCACAGTACTCTATTAAAAACACTACCCACCTATCTATCTATACATATATATATATATAAACTACAGATATACAGATACACACACTATGTGAATATACGTAATTTTTATGCAATATAGGCCATTATTTTATACCCTAACATAAACTAAAACTCAGTGTCAATAAACAAGAAATAAAACTATATCTCTGAAGGGATTACCAAAGCATATGTGACATGTTTAGCCTAATTAAAAAAGAATACAGAATCACTCAACATCCCTCATTAATATGGAGACAAAATTATCAACATTACTGCAAATATTTACTGGCCCACAAAAATGTCTGGAGCTACACATACCAAATAGATTAGCAAACTCAGAAAAATGAGACTGGATTATATGCTATTTCCTACAAAAAAAAAGAAAGTATTTAAAAATGATCAGAGCTTTGGCTATTTTCATGCATCTATATAAACAAAAGACTACAGGGTATTTATAATGTATGTGTTTCCCCCAAAAGATAACAGATTCATAGTATCTTATGCTGAATCTAAGAATTTTGGGTGGGGAAAAGGAGTTTATTTAAAAACAGTTTTCAGTAAAGTAAATCGGAATGTCAGAAAAAATTCTAAATATATTTACTTCTTTGAGGAGCCAATACAAATAAAACAAATCTGAAGTTAGTTTACAGTAAAACTATACTTGTGTATAGTTTTAAGGCATTCTTTTATTTTTCTCTCCTGTTTTGGGCTTTTAAAATATGAATTTTCCCCTGATGCCATCAAACGCCAATGATCACTGTGATTAGAAAGATTAGGATATAAAGACAATCAGCAGAGAACATTTCTGAGCAATATATATACTATGTTTACTATGTATAGATTTTCCTGGAAAAATGAGTGTGAAGATACAGATTTAGAAATTCAATTTTATAGGAAGAAGCAGAATTTTAAAAAAAGCAAGCTAGGAAATACTCACCTCTTCACGTAATTTTATCAACTGCAACATGAATGCACAAAAAAAAAAAAAGATAAAAAGGAAAGAAATGGCAGGAAAGAAAGATCAGTTGTGTGACAGGATACAGAATTAACATTGACAATTTATCTGTTTACATGTTTAGCATTTAAAAATCACAGACAAACACATTAAAAGAACCTAAACATAGACTACATGCAGAGTTTTTTGAACGAATAAAGATCACTTTCTCACACTGTCACATTAAACAAAGAGAATAGTGTGAAATTCTCTTTTAAAGTACATCTAAGACACCATCATGAAATAAAGGGGAATGACTTCATAGAAGTCTATATTATAAAGAAAGAAAACAAGTTTACTGTTCCTCTCTTCTAAGAATGTACCACTGAAGAGGATTTGTATATACAAGTTTTCGGGATGTTTCTGTTTTGAATCTTGACAACTGATTTCAGATTTTACTTAAAAATGAAAATGATTAATAGTTCATGCTATTATCTCAAAAACGACTTAAAACAACAGACTATGTTAGTTAATGACATACTTGCACCCACTCTAGCAGTAGGACTGCATTTGGAGGTAAGGTTATTTTAATTGAGAACACAGCATGCCAAGAGAGGTAATATTTAGGACACAGGATTGGAAAATATTTTACTGCCCTCAAAAATACTGTGCATTTCAGAGTTAACTTCTAGGCTTTTGTTTTGCTTAAGAGGCTACTACAATCACATCGTGCATTTATTTTAACTTTTGCAGTTTCTTCATTTTTCAATTTTCATCTTGTAAACGGGGCCCTCTTAAAGCAAGGAACTCTTCATTTGTACTGCAGTCTGTGCTAAAGTCAAACCAAAAACCACTCTCTACTTGTTAGTAAATTCTCCTAAAATAACATTTTAATTCTCCTCTGCAGAACATGTTTCTGTCTGCCTTAATACAACAGTTGAAACAAGAGACTTCACTCTTTAGAAACTAGAAAATAGATATAGCCATGTAGCAGATTCATATTGTTTGTGTGTGTGTTTGTGTTTGACAGTCTTCTAAAGCACAAATATCACTGTATAGTTGAGATAACTGCCATAGTTTCTCAAAAAATAGAAACAGAAACCTATGTTGTAAGAGATTATAAACCACATCGTGGGTCTGAAATCTGCATCCTCAGCAATTCAGGTCTACAACTGATAATTTTTAAACATCCAAATATCTGTAACATCTGTTAAAATACTCGGCATATGCAGGCCCATAAATTCAACTATTGCTTTGGGAGAAACCTGCCACGAATTGCTCACTCTAAGTTTCTCTCGAAGTATCATGTTTATTCTAGCCGGGAATTCTCAATGCTTAATGCTGGTTTTGTCTCCAGTTCAAGGAAGGCAGCAGGCATTCCAGCTTATTCTGTGACTTCATTTGTTATATGAAAAATATTTCACGTATAACAGAATGACATTTCAAAATTTTTATGAATCTTTCATAAAAAAAAAAAAAGTACACACTAGGTTACATCACCCTTCCCAAGGCATTACATGCAAAAATGAAACTTTTAACATCCTCCCTTCAAAACAGAAGACATTGTTGTTTTTAAATATCCTCATTCTCTCAGCAACCATCGGGGCCTGTGCATGTGAAAAGTTACTATTCTCTCTTAGAAGAAAGCAAAAATTTAAACCCAAATACCTGGCCTATCACAAAGCAGAATCTTTCTCTCTTTGCTATCCCAACATCACGAAAAGAAAAAGGCAAAAACATTCGTCGTCCAAGAAGGACGACCTGGGAGTAGGCCGCCCAGCTCTCCTTTCTTTCCGGGGCACCATTCTTCGTGGACTATCATCCTTACAGGGCCAAAGTTTAAAACTACTCCCCGGCCATAGAGACCATTCGGGGCATGCCACCCTGCCATAATCAATGAGTGTTTAAAAATGCTCCCCATTTGTTTTTTCAATAGGTTCCAAACAAAAAACGTTCTATCTCGTTTGTGCTGCATGGCTGCCTCCAAGCCCCACGCCGGATTTGCAGCTAAGCTAGGTAATGGAAGGGTTTTTAATCTTTATCTTTTTTTTTTTTTTTAAAAGTTAGGCCGAGAGTTATTCATTCGAGTAAACAAAAGCTGGTCTATTTTTGAAAATTAACAATGCTTCGACTGGACTGCAAGTCGCGATTGCATATTTGCTGCAGTGCCCAGCTCCAGCCCAGGCGACTTGAAAGTCGACCACGCCACCATGTTGCGTTATGATAATCAACATCTTTTTTGAAACAAAGATTTTTTTTTCCCCCCCTCAATGCAGAATTTGATACAAGAGGTAATCTGTTCCTTTGTGGGCTGAAAAAAAAAAAAATCTGGTTTACGCTGGTTTGAACCAGTGGAATCTCTTGTGGCTAAGCCTTCTGCTGTGACTAAAATCAAAACTGCGCTGCAGAGCGCGAGGCCCGAGCGCGCGCGCCGCCTCCGAGTGGGGTGCGCATCACGTGACCCCCCAACTCCCGAGGTTTTTTTTTTTTTAAAGCTGATAACGCGCCTGCCGTCTCTGTCCGCATACAGATAACGAATAAATGCTGAACTCTATTAAACGCCCTTTACACATTATCGTGGGTCGAACACACAATTTTCTGAACTTATGATGACAGTCCATTTATTTTGCTATAAACCCTCAGCACGTAACGAACAGATTTGTGCCTGGTAATGATCTGCTCTGCCAGGGCTATATGAAATGATACCGACCTTCTTTAGATCTTGGGGAATTAAATTGACCGACTTCACCCCCTGGCCTGTGGCTGAAGTTTGACACACTTTATGCACAGCAAGCCCCAATCGGAACTTGAGAGAACCTCGTCTTAAAAAATTAAGCAATCATACCTGCTAAATATTGCTTCACCACAAACATTTCCGCACGTTTAGAAATATACTCTTTACACATTTTTTTTTTTTTGAATCTTCTAGTTGGGATTTAAGTCAAATTTCATCGACTTAAATTTATTCACGGATCAATCCCATTTTGCATGTGGAAACTGAGAGACAATTAAGGTTCAAAGTAAGGCAGGGCCGTTTTTATTTGCCCCATTACCAAAGTCCAGTAGGAAGGGGATTTAATTCTTAAATTTTTTTTTCTTTTTTCGAGAATGGTTTTCATGAAATTAAATCAAGTTAACAATCATTAAAGTTTCCATGCTAAACACAGCAGCCCCATATTTTGAGAACTCAACTCTCCCTCTCTCTTGAAAAGTTAAAATAATAATATTGTCATATGAAAAGAAAATATGATATTTAAAAAAGAGAATAGAATGATAACACCTCAGACAATAATAGTCCTTGGAAAGCTGATGATTTAACAATACACGAATGTGCAAAGTAAGTGATTTGGTCCCTTCTCTGTCAATCAGGGAGAAGCTGTATTTGCTTCTAACATCAATTAGAAATTAATTTATACAAAGCAATTAATTTGGAATTAAATGAAACTATGTACACTATATAGACCATTACAGGTGTATTTTAAAAAAAACAAAAAACCTATGTTTCTGAAATTTTCATATTCCTAACCATGGGATAAATGTTTATATACATATATTAACCTAATAAACTTTAGTTCATTTGGAAGGTTATAATGACATATATTAACAACCAGCTCTTAGATATATTTTATAATGCATTATAAATAAGCAAAATGAGAAATAATAACAATGGCAGTCACATTTATCTAAATCTGCACAAAGAACCCACTATAAGGGAGATGTGTCTACTTCATTGAAAATCACTAAATAAAATCACTGCCTATTTTACTTATTTGCAACTATTGCTATTAATTCTGTATTATCTTCCTTTTCCGATAATTTTTAATTGCAATATTTATACCAATTTTAATGAAAGAAATATTGCTATTTTTATATCATTTTGCCCATCTCCAAGGCTTCCCTATATATTAAAAGTTTATCATGAATATTAGAGTCAAGAAGTTCTGAAAATCAAGAAGTTCTAAAAATCACCAGCAATTAACTTATTTGTGAGCAGAAAATATTTCCTTATATGTGTTACAGGTAATCCTGCCCAGAAAACCTGTCATCTCAATCACAAGTTTACAAAAATTAATATGAGAGTCTATGTAAAATGTTTTCTTCCTCTAAAGTATGGGCTTCTGTTTTGATTTCATAGGCTGAATGAAGACTGATGCAGAATAAGGAGTTATTCTCAAGTGACCATTCTTGGTTAAGTATGTGTTTTCGTTTTGAGGGTTTTTAATTCCTATATTATGATAAAAAGCCTCGAAACAAAATTTAATGACTTCATTATGATATGGAAATTTTGCTACATTGGGTAACAAAATAACCAAAAAGTTAAGTGTGGTCTCTTTGAACTTTCAAACTTAATTCAAATTTTAGATTGAGAAGTTCATATAATAATATATGAACAGTGGCATAGTCTCACGACTATAATTTATCACACTCTATTTATTGAAGTGACAGCTCCTTACAACTAAACTTCAGGTTCCCCAGCACTTTCAGAATTTCTAAGTTTGATTTATACAAGTCCAGGGGAAATCTCTCCGTAATCACTTTAAAGTGACAGGAATATAATTTGAACAATTCAGAAAATATGAACTCCATCTATTTTTTGTGGAATATTTTACTTTAGGCATAAAAATCATACTTATATGTATGTGAGGCAAATGTTTTAGGCACATAAAATGTCCATTAGGAGAAATGAACATGCTTTTTAAAAAAAAGATCCCTGTCACAGTACTATAATCCATTACGATAGAGGAGACAGAGTCAGACAGGAACAGCCCCTTCCTTTCTATTTCCTCTGTATTAGGCAATGGTTTCAAATGAGGGAAAGATCTATAGTTGTTTAACAGATTGACATGGGAATTCTGCATTCACTTGTTTGCAAAAAAGAATTTTTTTGCAGTAAAGATAGGAAATAAAATTATGATTCACTTATTCAAGAGATATCAGCATCTAAATCTCACTTAAAATAGGAAGAAAATAGTTTTTCTCATCCTCACATTATTTAATCTATTATGAGTAAAACCCCTTTATCACATCACTCTTTAATGTTTGATGTGTTCCCTTTTTTTCCCCCCTCATAGCTTTTCTCACATTTCAATCAGAGAAGCTGAAATCCCAAGTCAAATCTTAACGTGTTTACATGTCTGAACTCCAACTGATAACATCCAAATAGCGGAGGAGGTGAGATCTTTCCCCAAACAAACATAATCAGCTCACTGATTCTTCTCCTTTTTCTGGGGGGTGGCTGGACGGGGTCATCATCACATACACAGCATACCTGTTTACAATATTAGCATGATAGCAGATAGCAATATAGTTTGCGCATACTTATACTGCAGTGGCAAACACAATTATGAAATTTTTATGTGTATCAAAATCTTATGCCTTATTACCTTATTAACAATTTACTGAATGAATGATTATGTGCATTTTTATTTAGGCAGGGTAGAGACCTCTGCAATACTTGCCAAAGTAACATTCATAAAACAGTTTAGGTCTTGCTTCTGAAATCCCCTATCATTTATTTTCCTTGAAACTGTCCAAGAGAATCAGTTGCTAGGATTGTTAGAGACATTTTTAAAGTGATCTTTACACTGAGATTCTTGAAATATTTTTTAAAAGTCATATATTATCCACATGGATTGAGGAAGTCTGCAGTGTTAATTCAAAGAAGCGGGACATTAATTGGACTGATGACATCACTGTGTGATCCAATAAGAACCCACATCCAAGTTATAAGAAGAAATTAGGTCTTTTTTAAGAAGAAATTGGGTCTTTTTTAAGAAGAAATTGGGTCTTAATTTTTGCTTATGTGGATCTTAAACTGCAGAAAGACATTTCCTATTGTTGTTGTTGCCGTTATTACTATCATTACTATTATTTGACAAAGCAGGCCCTCTATATGAGTATCCAAGTTCCACACTGGTGCTTACATTTGCATTTCGGTGAATGTATTTTTAAGAAGCTACACAATAGGAGACTGAGCTGCCTGCCCTGTTGAATTTTGAAAGCTTACTTTCATTTGTTTTGCTGCAAGTGTTGATTTAATTATGCTGCATTATTATCAAAGCTGTATTATGTACTTTTTCATTCCTTTTACATGTGTTTGAGGTGAAGACCTTGGCTTTGTCTGCAAACAGTGTGTTTCAAGTTATTCCTTAAGTACTAAATAATAAAGAAAAGAGAAGAAAAGATTTTTTTTTAAAGATAGCAGACAGTGATCACAAGGTAAAGGGTTAAATGTAAGATCTCCAAGAAACATTTTGAAGTTGATTAAGACTCCAGCTTTGCATTAAACAGTATCGCTTCCACATGAGTTGCTGCTAATACTGTTAAGGAGCAGCTTGAGAGCCCAGTGTGCGAGTGACCCCCTTCACCCTCCAGCCACCCACCGGGCCCTGCTGATTAGCATTCTACCTGGTTCTCTGAGGAATTCCCATCCTCCCCCAGGAGCTCATTCCGTACTTCGTCACTGTAGGCGATCCGTGACCTTTTCTATAAAACAAAACAAAAAGGGAGAGAGCAAGATGAACATTAGAAAGTAAAGGCTTCGAAGCGTCATCGGTCTCCAGGCTGATCATCTCAAACCTCGAGAGCCCCCTAATGGAAACCTATTTGCTAAAATCTGCAAACCAAAGTTGTGTCAAGTTCTTGAACTTGAGAAGTTTTTCAAATGCCAATAATGAAAGAAAACTCTGTATTCTGTAAGTATTCTGTTAATATTCACAAATGGGTCGTGACTGGTATATTATGCCATACAAAGTCATTCAAAGAAGGGCACTGAACTGAAGGAAATGCAGTTGTGTAGCTCTGTATCTGCAAACCCCACCAGATTGCAATTAAAAGGAGAGTATACAGGGATCTTTAATATTGTGGTAGGAAATGACCATACAATGCAGGTCTTTTAAAATCTCTAATTTTAGGATATTTTATCTCCCAACTATACACTAGAATGTCTGGAAAATAGATCTATATTTCCTTCATTATTTCTGGTTAGTTTTCCTAACCAGAAAGATGGAATTTAAAATCCCATTTCATTTCCAAACAATAATTTAAAAGCTTCCCAGTCCTCTATAAATAATGGCCTTAAGAAAATGTGTGTGTGCATGTGTGCATGCCTATGTGCACACATGTGAGTGTGTGTGTGTGTGTCTGTGCGTGTGTCTGGTAAATTAAATTTCCCAATCCCAGTAAATAAAGGCAAGAAGGCTATGAGTCAACTTTTCACAATCCCAGCAAATAAAGGCAAGTGGGCTATGAGTCAACATCATACACTGAGATTTTGTTTTACAAGAAATCTGCCTTCACCTGTAAAGTCAGAGGGACCTGTCTGCAAGCAATTCATTAATTATGGATACATGTTTGGAAAAACTAAAAAGCTTTGAAAATTAGTTGCAAAGCTAAAGTGTCATCCTTAGATCCTACTTTCAGACCCAAATGCAGATTTACAGGTCACTTTGCTTTCTTTTCTGCTTCTGAATTTACAAAGTAAAAACAGTCAATTAAAAAAAAAAAAATCGCGTGGGACACTATTCTTTTTTTCAGCTGAGGCCTACAGTTTAGGACTTAAAATTTCTTACCTGCTCAACTGTGATCTGAAAAAAATGTTACTTTTAAAGGATGATCCATGAACAGAAGTCAACAAGATTTTATTTAGATTTTTCCACTAGTGAATAACACTCCTTTGCCACCTCAGAGACCATGATATCTTCAAAGTCATATTATATTAGAATTTAAAAGGACTATGGACAAAAAACTTGAATTGATTTTAAACTACTTCAAAGTTTAGCCTTTCTCAATTGGGGTTCCGGAGCTAAACTACAAAACACAGAAAATATTTCAGTGGCTATTCTCTCAATTTTTCCAAAGATCATACATAAGAGAGAAATTAGTTCATTACATAGAACAGAAGACTTCTGGGCCTAACTCTCTGGCAGACTGCAGTTGAATAAGGCCAAATGGATGTATAAATAAAAATAAGTAAGTCTACACATCCCTTTATTTTTCAGAAAAGAAAAAAATCAGACTAATGGTATTCAAAAAGTAGCTTTGGTTAAACCAGAGGAGAACCTTTGTATCCTAACTCACAGCTTAGTCCTCCTACATAAAATGTCTACCACATTTTATTACTATCTGGATACACTGAGGAAAAAGATAGAAAAATTGGAAAATGTTTCCACATAAAGGAGATAGTGGTATCCCCTCGCTGCTCTGAATTTCTACCCCAAGTCACCCTTGCCTGCTACAAATGTTTATATTAGACTTGGGCAAACCAGTAAGTCTGTAAGTAGATAAATAAACCAACAATGCTGTAGACAGGACAAAGTCGAAAAGTTAAGTTGTTAGCCCGAGGTCAGTAATGACATCTATATCAGATGTCTTAACAATTCAGGAGTGTCCCAACTCATTTATTTGTGAGCACACCAGATTTCTAACCACCACAGTGGATGTTAAGTTTGCTTCTCTTCCTGCAGTTATTGAAGCTACTATTAATTAGCTATTTCATTGGCTTTGTATAGAATTATAATTTAAAAAATGCTAAATTACAAGAACATACACTTCACGGCCTTGGCACAATATTTAGAGCAAGCTAAATCTTTCTTTTGCCCATTTGGAGTTCCCCACCACAGCAGTTTCAAACTAGCTAAGCAAAAGTGTTTAACAGTATTAAAGGAAATGAGAACCTTTATACAGGCTATGGTATCAGAGCTGCCTTTTTAATTATTCATTTCATCACTATGGGGGACTAAAACATTCCACAGTATGCAAGGATATCATATGGAGATTGTTTTTGTTTTCCCCTTTTTTCACCAAAATACCAACAAATTGGCATAGATTATTCAATTATATTTTATTCTTATTTTGATTTACTATACTTCAAAAGAAGAAAATTACAAACATGTATTCTTAAATATCTAATCTTGTGTTGGTTAGAATCCATTGCTTTTGAAAACCAGCAATTAACAGGGTACAAGCTCAGCAATAGAGAAGAACTAAGGATTTATCCTCCGTTGAAGGGTGGTCCCTATAAATGTCATTCTTTACCAATGGGACAGTTAAAAACCAGTCATTTGGATGACTTTCTGGATGTAATTAAGGAAATAATATGCTGAGTTTACAAAATGTTCACTAGTAGAATTGACTTCTCTTAAAGAATGAAAAGAATTCATTTCAAATATTAGAAATAGTTCCTCATAAAATGATATAGTTAATGCTGAAAACAGAACTCTTAACACTCAAGTATCATTATAAATTTTTAAAAAATCAGACTTTGTTTTATTGAGTTATATTTAAATACTGGACATTGCTATTTTCTATTACTGTTTGAAATTTTAAGCAAGCTGATCCTAATCAACAATAATTTAGCAGAATCATTACTAAATTGAATCTTAGAAAAGGCAAATTCCCTTGAATGATAAACTGCTTATATTATGGATAATTTTCCTCCAAGACATCAATAAATTATTTTACCTTCTACGGAAATTTTAAAAATCCGACTCTACCTCACTAAGTTCTATGGCTTACTTTAATTTAGAAGATTCAAGGTTAATGAAACTGAAACATCTACTAAGTCTTGATAAACAAACTAAAATATTTTTACTTTATTATCGCCTGTATAAAATCTGTAGTTTAGCCAAATGCAAGCATGAGAATATGAGCTGGAAATGTCACACACTCAGCTACAGTTTGAAGGAACCCAATTCATAATGCATGTTATAAATAGTTAATGACTTCTATACATAAGCTAACCAGGCAAATCAAGAAATTGTCAACATTTTTAGTTTTAGTTGTCAGTTACCACTGTCTACTAGTGCTTTGTATGTGGCTTTCTGGAGGAGACAGAAGCTCTATGCAGTTTGTAATCTACTGCAATTTCGGGTCTGTACCACAGGGTGGAAAAGCTTCAGCTGACAATAACTGCCCCTCCCCCCCCACGATGTTAAATACAAGAGTACTCCTCACATTTGTTTGTGTGTTTGTGTAAAGCCTGTTCCTGCTAGCTTCAACACTCAGGTAGACCAGGCACAGTTGGATGGAAAAATCCACAGACCATGTATGAATGACAGCAAAAGTATGACAACTTTAACAACTGATAGTTATTCCTAAGAAGTTAGATGCACAAAGTTTCAATGGCTATTTTAAACCAATGACAAAAATGAGTCTTTGGTTATGAATGGAAGACTTTCAGATTCCAGGCAATTTTCACTTGGTATATGAACAGAACTTTTGCATACTGATTGACTGCTTTTCTTAAAGTCAAGTTCAAACACATATACTTGCTCAGTTCTGTCTGGAAATTTGACTTGAAACAAATTTATCTACTTGACCCAAGCCTTAACATTTCCCAACTGAACTGAATATGTTCCTGGACAGGCACCGCTAAACCAGAAACAAAACGAATTAGCCTAGCTTAAACTAATTAAGAACTGTGTTCTGTGGTACAGCCTCCTGTATGATTCTACATGTGACAGAGGGTCTACGTAACTAGAATGAGGATTCTACAACCCAACGCTATCATAAGCATAACAAGAAGTTGGTTTAATACAAATCCGTATATGAGAATTTAATTTCCATGGCTTGCACATGGCAAAGCAATTGCTTAAATTGCCTCACCTGGGAATTTAATACAATGTTATCATCAAACCAGCCACATTGTAAATAGATTTATAATGCTTTCCATGTGCTGCACTCTGTTGCATATGAATTAAGTAATGATCTGGTATTACAATAAAATCAGCTAGTTCCCACACCTGGCAGACAGGATATTTCACTAAATTAATACCCATACAGCTACATCACAAGGCATGGGAGAGGAAACCATCTCTAAGGCATTCGACTTGAGTTTTACACGGGAGGCAAACACTCCATGGCTGTGTAGAATATCACGGTGTTGAATGGGGTGCTCAGGACAATCTGTTTCTAACATCTGTATCACAGAATGAAGACTTTCTCATTCCCATTCAATTTTGGCCTAATTTTCTTCATTCAGTGCTTTAATTACTAACCAGCAACCCACAACATTCACAAACACCAAGAAAGCCCTTTCTTCTAATCTATGTGCTGCAGACAGTCAAATAATTGATACAAAATGCAGTATGGTTTTGGTAAGTAATGAAAGAAAGGCTTGTCCTACTTCCTAATCAAATAGGCCTATAGAAGAAATGGTTAATAGATTTCTCCATAGGTCTAAAGCAAATTACCCAGTCTGGCCAGACTTTTCCATTGCTTCTACCATGCCTTTCAGTCTCCACATATTTAATAATGCCCAAGGTTACCAGGTGATACATCTATTAAAAACTGTTATGCTTTCATAGCCAAAGAATTTAACTGCCCTAAAGAATTTAACTGCTCCTGTTATAATTAACACTTTGGGATAGCTACAGAATACCATGAAATTATATTTATTAGCTAGTCACATAATTGTTGGCATTCATTTCTTACCTAATTTTATCTGGTTCTAATTAAATAATATCATACTTCTGTAATGCCCAGATGGCATTTCTAAAATGCATCTATCTTTGGCACAAAGCATTCCATTTTTAACCTCACTGCTATTTCTCCATGGCCAATTTCAGCTTTTCATCCACATTCCACCTATGACCCAGGACTTAAAAAGGTTCAGCAATCCAGGGCAGGAAACTTAAATTTTTGAGAAAAAAATAAAAAGGAATTTATAAACATTATTTATCACAGTATTCTCTGTGCTCTATTAATTTCTAGCAAAATATGATTTAAGATCAAAATATATCATACTGTATGATTCAGGTAAAGGTAAAGTACACTGTTCGGTAAATGCTTGATCTCTGGAAAGTTGTTAGAAAAAAAAAAAGCACAGGGCAGTGAGTGAAAAGAACAGAGATGACATTTCAGTAGGTGATCTTGATCAAATTAAGTTTTCTGATATCATTTCCTTGATCTCTAAAAATACTGATGATATTTATTTTCAAGGACTGCATAGTAATGGAAACCTATCATAATACCCGTGATAACCCTGCAAAAGATGTTCCACTAAATAAAGTTGATAGTATTGGAAAAGATGCAGTAAGATCAGAATACACATGCGACTTAGGTATAAATTAGCACATCATTTCAAAAAATGATTTGCCAATATAGACTAAACCAAAAGTGGCTTTAATGAGATCATATCATTAACCCAGTAATCTACTACTCATCTTTGTCCAATTCCCTATTTTATGATGCTACAATTTTGGGATGACTTTCAATGGTAAAAACTTGACTTCATTTCTTCAAAGTTATCAGGGAAAGTAAGTTCCAATCTGTTTCCTCTAAGTAATCATTCTACTAAACATGGCTTGCTCTTGCTCAAGGGACTGTGTGAAGTTAAAGGTCAAACTCGTTCACTGGAAAGTGCACATGCCACATGTCACCCATACTGTAGCGTTAATAAAGGAAAGCACACTTTCTATCTATCATAAACTCAGGGTCAATGGACCATATGCAAAGCCACCAGAGAGAAAACACTAGCCTGCCTGCTGCTAGGCTGCCAACATTTGGAAAAGCAGGTTCCATGAGAGTACTGAAATAACCCATTGTTTTTGAGTATGTGATACCAGGAAAAGTTTTTAAAATTTTTGAAAACTTTTTAAAATACTGTTTCTATTATAATCATTCTCATTTATTTTCTTGCTTATATTTTAAAAAACATCTTACATGTTTGAAATGGATTTTTATATTTTGGCTGTAAGTAAATTATACCAGATCTTCTCTTAATAATTTTTGAAGTGGAGCTTTAATGGCACATGCAAATACTTATATGCATATGATGATGTTATATATGTATATTTACACACAAATAGACTCACTCCCGTGTGCAATCCACATGTACATTACATCCATACGTAATAAGAAGTCTATTTGTGTATCACAATGCAAGAATAGACTTTTACTTACAACAGCAATTCTGACCACATTGCTGCTACATCATTTAATGATTTGCAAAGCAGAAAGCCTGAAATCATGTAACTGCCCTTCTTCATTTCCTCCCCCAGCATTTCTAAACATAAGCCTGAAATTTAAGTTTAGCATTAGAGTTTCAAAATGCAACTTGATTTAGTTAGTATCACAGCCTCACTTGCTTGCATGTGGGTGTAGTTTATGACTTTGACACTGTTATTGAACACAGTGTGACTGTGTCTTAAATCATGTTAACTTGTCAATCAGTAATTAAGTTACTTCATTCCAAAAATCAGCTCATGATAGAATGCCCAGATGTCGTTGTCAACATCTGGAATAGTGTAACTACACACTGGAGGAAATCTAGCTCTTTAGCCTTTCCAAATAAAAAAATAAAATCACTCATCAAAATGTACTTGAAATAATCAAAATGTCAAAATGCTTATTATTTTGTCTGATAAGGATATATAAATACTTTATTTGCTCCCACTGAAAAATGATAATCTGATGAATGAATGCTATGTAACAAATGCTTCAGTTGTATTTTTAGAATAACTACTGAAATAAAGAATATAGATTTATATTAATTTGCATCTAGGTTTCCTTATGCAAACTGCCTTGCATTAGGAAGAAGTTATCATGCATTGAAAATCTGCCCATAACCATAATTTTAAGTGATGAAGACATCTAAGAGCAAATGATCTTGAGGATTCTGTATGACTGACACTGAGGAAGTATAGAAATGACAGAACCTTGTAGTTGGCAGTGATATGAGACATCATCTATTGATAGACCAGCCTACAAGGTAGAGAGAGGAGGTGTTCTAAGCTAGATGGGTGATCTATCCAAGACCACACAACTGGGAAAGACCAGGCAGAATTTCGACGAGCATCTGTTTTTCCAATGCCAGAATTCTTTTCACTTGACCACACCACCAAGGCAGGCTGGGTTCTCCTGATCCTCAATCCCCAAGGAAAGAATGACTTTAACATTCACCTAGTTCTTGAACTTACCATCAGCTACAAAGTTGATTAGTCTGAGTCTTGTCACTCTTTTCCAAAATAAACAAATAAAAAGAAATCTTTATTTATACATTATTGTCAATGTCTGGCACACTGACAATAAAACTGAAAGTTCAGGGTGACAAATGCTTAAGGTACAATGTTTTATTTGATAGAGTAAAATGTCTGATCTCAGAGAGTGAGTCAGCACCACACCTATGGGTGTAACTTAGATATGTTTCAAGATTAATCTTCAAAGGCTGCACCATAAAGCAACAATAATCTACCACAAGGCAGGAGAGGAGCTGCAACACTGGTTTTTGAGATGTGTTAAGAACTGCCTGCTTGCCCAGGGATCTGGTGACGTCCCATAGGGTTACTCTAAAATTCTAGACTGGAACCTGCCAACTCATAGGCAAACAATTTTTATAATTTATTTTTCATGGTACTTATTTTTCATAGTACTTATTTTGGACCCATGTTAAGACAGATTCTTTATTATAGAAAATGCTTGTTTTAGTGAGGTTACAGTGCTCATAATTCAGAGATGTGCAATATGCTTTTTAATGCTCTATGAATATAGCCAATAAAACTATGATGATCGGGCAATAAAACAAAATCCTTTTAGTTCAAATTCTCTATGAAAAAAATTATGAGGATTCCTTCTATACCAGGGTGACCCAAGACTATAAAACATAATAAATCTAAATATTCAGACCTGATTTATAGACAACATGATCTTCCTAAAAGATTCCCCATTTTCGGTTGAACCAAGTCCCACCTACTTAGGGGCTGTGCTTTCTCAATTAAATGTTCTTTCTCTTACAGCTTTAACATATCCACACTCTACTGTGATTATCTATCTACCTTCCCTTTAAGGAAATAAACATTAGATGTATCCCAACTTCATCTATTTTAAAAAGTTATTTCACTCTATACTACTTACTCTGTTCAGTGAATGCCCAAACTCTCTTTATCTTTCCACTCTTAGCTATGCTGCTTGAAAGAGTATTCTACAAGCACCAACTCCACACACTCATGTCCTAACTACTTCTCAGCTTAAAACAAACTTGATACCTTCCCACCATATCACTGGATCCCCTAGAGGCATCAATGACTTCCAGTTTTCAAAATCATTTGCCACATTATTTTCAGGTTTTTATTTTAGAATAGTTGCAGGCTTATATAAAAGTTGCAAAGATTACAGAATTTTTCCTCCTAATATCTAAAGGCTTTTATTTGTCACATGAATGAATTCATTATTATACATTATTATTAAATAAGTCTATACTCTTTTTTTTTCGGGTTCCTAAGTTTTTTTCTGCTCCTGTGTCCTATCCACAGCTCACATACTTTCAGTAATCATGTCTCCTTATTCCTCTTCTCTGTGACAATTTCTCAAACTTTCCTTGTTTTTTGATGGCTTTGACATCAAAGTCATTTGAAGAGTCCTGGCCAGGTGTTTTGCAGAATGTCCTTCAATTGAGGTGTCTGATCTTTTTCTCATTACTAGACTGAAGATATATGTTTTTAGGAAGATGGCAGAAGTAAAGTGTCATTTTCATCATATCATATCAAAGGTGCATACTATCAACATGACTTATCACTGTTAGTCTTGACCTTGATCACTGGCTGTAATACTGCTTGTCAGGTTTCTCCATATGAAGCTACTCTTTGACCCCTTCCTATATTGTACAGTCTATATGAAGCCCACATTTAAGGGGTGGGGAATTAAGTTCTACCTTTTTGGGGGAGGAATATCTACATAAATTATTTGGCATTTTTCTGCACGGATTCTATCCTATCATTGTTCAATCACCTATTGATATCAGTATTGACTCAGGGATATTTATTTTATAAATACTTGATTTATAATCCAATACTACATTTATTTTGTTGTTCAGTTCATAACAACTTTGGCTTCAATGGCTGCTTTTCAGTCCTTTTTTCATTTGACCACTTGATAGCACTTGACATTGTTGCCTACTTTCTCTTTAGCGGTTCTAGCTCTACCCTCTCTGGAATTCCTCCTACCCTACAGGTAGGTCTCTCCTTCTTTAGTCTCATATAACTCAGTCTGCCCCAGATCTTCATTCTTAGCCTTCTTCTCACTCATCTGAATGATCTCATCTATACCTATTGTTTTAACTACTATCAAGGGGCTGGCAAATACATGCTTCCTACATGGCTTCTTCACAAGCTTAATACCTATTTGGTGCTTGAAGCAACCTAAAGTCTTCTCCAATTTAACAAAGAACATTTTTTTCTCCTATGTTCAGTTTCTCCTCCATTTCCCCTAATTTGATGGATGGTATCACCAGTACATAGTTTCCCCAGATAAAAGCCTAAAAGTTACCCCACTCTCTCTCTTACCTCCCAACCCAAAGGCCTATAGATAAAATTCTTATTTTCAGAATATCTACAACCAGGGCCTTCGTCATATTTCCAAGATGTCAGTTACCTTATGCACTACTCCCAATTCTCTCCTTACAACCATTGTTACCACACATTTCATCCCTTTTAAAAAATGAATTATATTTGAGAGATACTTGTATGGGAAGACTGACATGTTTTTAGGCAAAGGTAAGCCAACAAGTGCAAATTCTCAACTCCGCATCTTGGGGAGCAAAGGAGACCCCTTCAGCCCTATCTCCAGCAGAATATCAAAACCATAAAAGAATAATCGTCTAAAGATATAACTTATTTCAGAATAGACATGTTAAAATAGGAAGCAAATTCATTCGACAAAAGCCAATATACCACGGGAAACTGCTAAGCAACAGACCTCTCTCCAACTTTATAAGTCAATACCACATTTCTCTTTAATTTCAAATGCAGGCCTATCTCATATCAGCCATTTTATTGTTCTCCTCAGCTAGCTATTCCCATCTTTTATTATGTAGAAGCTAAAAGACCACCATTTCAAACGAGATGTTGCGCATGCATATTTCTCCTTTGTCTGATTTGTGGACCTGAGGAATATGGATTACTTCTGTTATCTGCACAAAGAAGCACTGCTACAAACCTGGCATTCAGTTTGCTTTTATCTCTGAGACCCCAAATTGTACCGTTAGGCAACACAGGGCACTTATCTAGATTGAACTGTCATACAAATAGATTTTTGTCAGCCATTCAATTTGTATTGGGGAGCACGCCAACAAAAACAAAACCTAGCAATTTAAAACAACAAACCTATCCTCGACTGACAGGAACAAATTGCTGTATTTCAAATGAATAAGAATTACTAGCGACCGTACAGCCCATGTGTGGGTGTCACAGAGAGAAAAATATTCTTGGAACTAATTCTGTCTAGTTTTTGTGGCAGTGGTCTAACATAAAAAGGAGTGGCGTGTACCTCATCCTAATGAACATACAAGAGAAAACATTAACAGGAATTGTGTATTATTAGAGGAACATGGGCTCTCTAAGAAAATTTCCAGTCAGAATTCAGTAGGTCCATGAAGAAGGAAATGCTGGGCTGCGTTTTTGAGTTTGCTCTCTGATCTGAATACCTGTTCCTTCCAGGTATTCAGGCAGAACCTCTACTCACAAGACAGCAAATCTGAGTGGTTGGACCATCCTTCTCCTTAAGTTAAATTGGTGCTGGCTCCATGTCTTCAACTTTCATAAGGAACAATTGAAAATCTTAGAGAATGTACCTAACTGCTGTCACACCTGAGCTCTTCCACATCTCACACTGGTAGGGACAATAAATAGAGCTGATCTAGTCTTCAAACTTTTCTGAAAGCTGTAAATTATCTCTAAATAAAAAGTTCCAAAAGATTAAAAGGTGTGCAAAGATTATTGAAATAAATAGATGTTTTCGGTAATCAAATTTTCTAAACTAATATGAAATTAAACGTCAAATAAGTTTCTCTAATCAAAGACATACTTTGATTAGAGAAATAATAAATGTAAAATAAAAATAGGAGGCCATTATGCTCTTGAATTCAGGCCATTTGAACTACTTTTACCACATATGAGTGTTTTCCTTATTTTCCAATAAAAATACAAAATTTTGTTTACAGTTTTAAATTGGCAACATACTTTGGTAGTTTAGTAATTAGAATGAACTCAAGTCATCCATGGTCAGAGAAACTGAAAGTTATCAGTTCACAATAACAGAATATTATCTACCATTTAAAATAGTTTGGCAATAAAGTGAAATTCTTTCTCTCCTTCCTTTCATCCTGAATTAAAAGTTTTGAAGAAAATAATTCTAAATTAGATTACTTAACTGATAACTTTTTCACAAAAATGCACAGAGGAGCCTAATTCAAATCTCAAATATACAATCATCTTTCCACACCTTTTAATCTTTTGAAACTTTTTATTTAGAGATAATTTCCGGCTTTCCGAAAAGTTTGAAGAATAGATCAGCTCTGATTACTGTTTCTATTAATAGTCTGATATATGGGAGAGCCCAGGTCTAACAGTGGTGAGGTCGGTTCTCTAACTATAGCTCTTTTACCTTGATCGTAGGTGATTCTCTGCTGTTCTTGCAGAGAATACACACACTTAGGTAGTTAGACATGTGCCCTCAAAACTGTGACTTGATTTGGCAATCAAGTTACTCCCGATCCATCTTATTTTGACTATGATAGCCCTGGACAGGGACTGATATAATCCTATTCTCTCAAAAGAACACAACCCCAATTTTGGTGCAATATAAATATGCAATAACAATAGAAGCTTAGGGCTAGAAGGGACCTTGAGAGGTCCTCCAACATGTCTTGATCCCTTATATCATCACATACAGGATGAATCTTGTACAGATCTCAGGAAGGAAGTCCCTTAACATTCACGAACAGGCCTCATCAATAGTCACTGGTTATTGCCAGAAGCTATTAGCCTAAATTAAATGTATTATAGTTACACATGCAGTAGAAATGAACAACAGCTGCTGACCATACTTGTTCTAATAGCTCTTCACAGACTTGAAGACACTTAACAGCTCTACAACTTTCCATCCAGGGAAAACGGTCCCAGCATCTTTCTTCATCTGCTAATTCCCAACCCTTTAATCATCTTAAAGGCCTACAGAATTTTCTCTGAATTATATTTTGGAATCATAACTCCAGTTGTACTTAGCGATGGACATTAGTAAGGTTTTCTTCTTCTAAGGTCTAACATGAACCAAAGTATACACAAGATTATTCATAATATGGAAGGCTGAGGATGTTACTTCTCCTTTGACTGTTCTTACTTCTGCTCTGAATATATTTAGCATTATTCATACACAGTAATTTTTATTTGCAAGTTGGGGCTAGTTTCTATTACTTTTTTAAACTTGCTTTCTTGTCCTTTGAAGAAACAATATGATTAATTAGAAAAGTCTTTTATTTGGGCATCTGATGAGCCTGGATTCAAATCCCAGTTTTGCTATTTATTATCTATGTAATTGCAGAGAGGGTGTTTAATCTTTCTGAATCTTGGTCTGCATATCTGCATAAAGGAAATAAAAACACATAGTTTGTTGTAATATTAACTGGACCTTGCAATATGAACACAGCTGTGTAAGTTAAGAAGTCCCCTCAAAGTCATTATTTTCCCCTCTTCTTTCCCTCTGGGGTGTGTGGGAAAGGAACAAGAACAAACACACTCTGAGTTCTCTATTCCTGGCAAAACTAAAAAATAGATATTATTCATAAATCCCAAAATATGTGGAGAGGTGTCCAAAAGCAGATGAGATCATGCAAATCCACTTGACAGGATGTGACAAAAGACATGAAGGATGATAAGAACATGCAACAATAACTGAGCTCAAAAAGCACCAGTCAAAATCGACTTCCTGGGACTCCCTGGTGGTGCAAGGGGTGAAGATGCAACCTATGAAGCTATCTGCAGCCACTGCAGCACGAGTTTGATCACAAGCCAGGGAGACACCCACATGGAGCAGCAGACTTCTCCGAACTCGCCCGCTGCTCCCCTCAGCAGTGTATTTCAGTCAGCCTGCTTGTTCTATTCCCCACTGTCTCTTGTGGATCCTCTCACCCCCCACACCTCTGGCCTGTACCCCAGTTCTTGTATGCATAAATAAATCTTTTTAAAAAATCGACTTCCTAAAGGAAAGGGACTCATTGGGAGACACAAAATCTACATGCTTTGTTGGATACAATGGATATAGGGACAGGTGCGAGCAGGTGGTGGCAGAAGCCCTCCTGGACACAGTTTGTTCAAGAAGCAAGAAGGCAAGGCTACATAAAGAGTAATAGAAGACTTCTGCCTCCCAGAGAATGTGGAATCACAAGAGACCATTTCTTTCACCCTAACAAACTTATCGAGCTGGAAAACCTATGACACCATAGTATTAAAAAAAAAAAACTATCAAAGAGCTGACAACATAAACACACCTAAGTGAAGTACATTCCAGAACATTATGAGCCTTTTCCGACACAGACGATATCCTTGGCTATTCTCATTTCTGGTGGAGTAAAAGTGGCTGTGGCAGTAGGTAAGAAGAAACAAGTCAAACTTTGAACAAACTTTTAAGTGGTATGTCTGGGCTAGCTCAAGATTTTAAGGAGTCTGAGTCACAGAGTCATTGGTTGGGTTACCAACCAATGTTTGCTTCTGGGTCATGGCTGAATGCTCAGGACATGGTAGGAGTGATGAGGGAGATGCTCCCCTGAATTAAGTCAGACCCTTGCCACATCTAACTGACCCTCAGAAGGTGAGAAGCAAAGCAACAGCATAGAAGTCCATGCTCAGCACCATGAGGTCTTGTCTATTATAGGTGAGGGGTAGGACAAGAGAGCTGATAGAAACCTACCTGTGACATTCTGATATTTCAGCCACCAAAAGTCAGGTGGGAGAGAGGAACAGGAAAGCTGAGAACCCTCTGAGGTATTCTAGATCTTCAAAGAGCATAAAGCAACTGGGCTTCTAAGGTCAGATTAAGCGAGATAGAGAGAAATCGTCTAAGATACAGAAAACCAAGAGTATGATTGGAGAGCAAAGAGAACTACTCAGAGCAAAGTTATTAGCAGCAGAGTTGAAAAGCAGAGCGAGAGATCACTCACAAATCGAAAAAATGGTGGCTCAACTAGCAGAAAAAGGTCTCTTGGAAGACACTCAGAGCTCAAGCCTAGCTGAAAGGAAAATCCCAACTCCAGCCTTAACATTTAAGTTAAACTGAAGCTGCCAGAAAGCCTACACACAGCCCAACTAAAGGCCAGGTTGTCTCAGCCACTACATCATAGAAGCCTGGAAGGGAGTGATTTTTTTTGCTTGTTTTATTTATTGGATAAAATTTTACTTACTTCACTCTCTACAGTTCTTTTATGTAAAATATTGAGCATACAATAAAAAAGAGACACGAGGAACCAAGAAAATGTAACTCATGGCCAATGGAACATTCTCAAAGATTATCAATATATAGGAACTATAGCCTAAGGACTTTAAATAACTATGAAAAAATGACAAAGGATTTTGTGGAAAAGGCATATAATACACATGAAGAGTTGGGCCATTTTAGTAGAAAGTGACCATCAAGATTAACCAATTAGAAATGATAGTATCAAAGATATAGTATCAAAGTGTTTCATGATTTTAATTTAAATATCTAATGATATCATTAAATATGACAGAGCAGACTGAAAACAGTATAGGAAAAGATCTGGAAACTTAAAAGGAGATCAAAGGAAAGTAATCACACTGAAACAAAAAGATTTGAAAAAAGTGAAAATAAGAAGAAAGAAAAGCATCTAGGAACTGAGGAATAATACTAAACGACCTAACATATTTGTAGTTGGAGTCAAGAAAGAAAAAGAAAATTGGGCAGAAAAGAGAGTTTAATAAATTAAACTAAAAATTTTATAAAACTGATGTAAGAGATCATTTTGTGGGTCTAGGAAGTGCCATGAATCACCTGCAGGTTCACACCTGCTACAAAGAAAACCACACCTAGGTACAAAGTAATTAAACTGGAACTAAAATAAATAGTAAATCTGAAAAGCAGCCAGAGGATAAAAGACTATCATCGAGAGGGTAAACATGACATAAAGGATGCCTGACTTTGCACCAGAAACAATGGACACCAAAAGATGATGAAATTACACCTTTGAAGTGAAGAACTAGGGAGAAAACTATTAAAGTAAAAGTCAATGTCCAGCAAAAATATCATTCAAAAATAATGATGAAATAATTACAGATAAAAACAGAGAAAATTACTAACTGCAAGTACTAAGAACTTAAAGATAAATGTATCTCTTACAGGAACCTCTAAAAATAACACAAAGAGGTAGAATTTTTAATATGCAATAGCATAACTTTAAACATTACTGATCTTCCTCAACTTATAATGGGGTTACATCTTGATATGCCATTATAAGTTGAACACATTGCAAGATGAATATGCATTTAATACACCTAACCCACTGAACAGTACACCTCAGCCTCACCTACCTTAAATTTGCTCAGAACACTTAAACCAACCTATAGCTGGGCAAATCATCTAGCACAAAGCCTGTTTTATAACAAAGGGTTGAATATCTCAGACACAGATGGGTGTTTTTTCAGACAAGATAGGATGTGAAAGCACAGAACACAATATCAAGAAAGGGTTCCGACAATGCAACAAGGAACTTTGGGTTATTGGAATTTTTCAAGATTTTTAGTAACTGCCAACAAGTATCTTTCAGGATAGTTCAAATAATGGAAAAAATTTAGACATATTTACGTGCTCAGGTAAAAGAGGAGAGATGATCCAAGGGATAACAATAGAAATGTACTATTTCATGTGAATAACAAGCAACAAAACTTTCAAAAACAAGCAATTAACTGATAAAAGATGACTTCTATCATGTATCCTATAAGAGTTAAACAAACACAAGTGTTGTTTTCTTAAAATCTCTCCCAAAGTAGGGCCTCCCCGGTGGCGCAGCGGTTGAGCGCTGGGTTGCGAAGCTGCCCGCGGCCTCCGCGGCGCCGGTTCGATCCCCGGCTGCTCCCCGGCCACCGGAGGAGGGTCCCACATGGCGCGCAGACCTCTCCTGCCGCCCGCTGCTCCCCTCAGCAGTGTACTTCGGTCCTTCTGCCTGCTCTGCTCCCCGCTCTGGCTCTGGTGAATTCTCTCACCCTCCCGCGCTTCTGACTGTACCCAGTGCATGTATAAACAAAACAAAACAAAACAAAAAACAAATTGGGCCTCCCCGGTGGCGCAGCGGTTGAGCACTGGGTTGCAAAGCTGCCGGCGACCTCTGCGGCGCCGGTTCGATCCCCGGCTGCTCCCCGGCCACTGGAGGAGGGTCCCACATGGTGCGCAGACCTCTCCTGCCGCCCGCTGCTCCCCTCAGCAGTGTACTTCGGTCCTTCTGCCTGCTCTGCTCCCCGCTCTGGCTCTGGTGAATTCTCTCACCCTCCCGCGCTTCTGACTGTACCCAGTGAATGTATAAACAAAACAAACAAACAAATAAATAAATAAAAAAAATGCCTCTATAAAAAAAAAAAAAAAAAACAAATTAATAAATAAAAAAAAAACATGCCTCTATAAAAAAAAAAAAAAAAAAAATCTCCCAAAGTAACCATCTGTTATTATAGAAAACTTGGGAAATTTATTTAAAGAAAACATTTGCTTAATATAAAATTTTTAATTTTAGATGTTCACTAATTACAAAATTAGCACCTTATGGAATGAAAATCTTCTACCTTCTTAGGAAAACTATAGGCATTGAAAAAATGTGTTTTTTCTTCCAGGAATGAGAGGAAGTCAAGGCAATTTAAACAAACAACGTAGTCCAAATTTCTATAGAAACTCTTATATTTGTTTCTAAGAAACAATGATGTAATAACATGGACATCAATTGCCTGCAGGATACCAACATTAGAAATACAAATAATGAAAAGTAAATGAAATACAAATAATGAAAAATACTTTTTTTTTTTTTTCTCATAAAGAAAGACCTTTTTTTGGGCCTCCCTGGTGGCGCAAGGGGTTAAGACACAACCTATGAAGCAGTCCGCAGTCTCTGCAACACGAGTTCGATCCCCTAGCCGGCCAGGGAGCAACCCACACGGTGCAGCAGACCTCTCCTGACTCGCCTGCTGATCCCCTCAGCAGTGTACTTTGGTCAGTCTGCCTGTTCTGTTTCCCACTCCGTCTCTGGTGAATCCTCTCATCCCCCATGCCTCTGACCTTACCCCAGCTTTTGTATACATAAATAAATCTTTAAAGAAAAAAGACTTTTTTAAAAAAGTGCATATAATTATATGATTAGAGTTTAAAATTTCTTGAAAATGTCAAGATCTCCCCATTTCTGGGCAAGCTATGGACATTTGATTTTGGGGACTAGAGCCTATGCTAATAAAATCAAGATCCTGCTATTGGTCATGTGCAGGAGTTGGAGAAAAGTGGAGAGAGAGAACCATGCAAATCTAATCTTACATTTAGAAAATAATTTAAAATGCATGACCTGATGACAGTGAGTCACAGTCTCATCCACGTAAGAGATTCAACACACAGAAAGAGCACATGCAGGTATCATTCTGAGACACCACAGGTATTATCTCCACTAGCCATTCAATTCCATTTGATTTACGTTTTTTGGGGTAGGTTAGGGAACGTTGAGTAGATCATAGGTCTAACTGCAAGTATTAATCTCTGATTTTTCTAAGTGAAAAAAAAAATCATTCTAGATTACAAAAAAAAGTAAGGATTCCAGGAAACACCTGGAATATTTAGTTATTTACCTAAAAGACTGGTTAATCACTTTATGTTTATTTGTAAAATAGTGCTGAGAATGAAAGATTGTAGAAACTGGATGACATGAGATTACAGAAACTGAAGCAAATACCTGCTTTAAAGGTTCCCATATACAAAGTGTTCAACATTACTCTAAACTCACACACACATTATCCCTTTTAAGAAAGACCTACAATTTTACTTAAGGCATTATTTTTGAAAATAAGAGATGCTCATAATCCCCAACCAAGGAAAACAATCTTGCTATTTGATTTAAAAGTAAGCTTTTGGTACAAAAGTTTTATATTTCTCAGGGTAAAAAGAGAGCTAACCAAAGTAAATATTTGTATTTCCATTAGTAATTAAATCACAGGGTCTTGAAAAATAAGAATATTAATATAGTAGTCTTAAAAAACAAAGTATGTCAAAATATTGATCAAGAGAGAAAAGAATTTTGGAAGTGATAGCTCATTTATTCTTTAATTTTTTTTCTGTTTTTGTTTGTAAATGCCTTGTAATACCCTAACCTCTAATTTGTCTTAAGAGAAAATAAAAAGATTTAAAGTCACTAAAATGGCTTACCATGAAAAAACAGAAAATGAATTAGTTATAAAACTGCTATATAAAAAAATGCCCAGTGTAACTAATTGTTAGGGGAATGAAAATAAAAACCACATGAGGTATCAGCGCACATCTGTCAGAAGGGCTATTATTTAAAAAAAAATCAATAACCAACAAGTGCTGGAGAAGACTAGAGAGAAACTGGAGTCCTGAGAATTGGTGGGGATGCAAGATGGTTGCAGTTGCTATGGAAACAAGTAGGGGTTTACCCCCAAAAATTAAAAGTAGGACCACCATGTGATACAATAATCCCACTGCTGGGTATTTCTCCACAAAAAATGAAATCTGGATATTAAAAGTAGTATTAGTGCTCTCATATTCACTGCATCACTATTCACAATAGCCAAGATGTAAAAACAAGTGTTCATCAACAGATAAAGAAAGAAAATGTGGTAGACACATGACTTCAACTCAGCCTTAAAAAAATAAGTAAATTCTGCAACATGTAGCAACATGGATGAATGTTGAGGATGTTATGCTAAGTGAAGACAAATACTGCATCAGTCCACTTATGTAAGATATCTGAAAATAGTTAAATTTATAGAATCAAATAGTGGACAGGTGATTGCCAGGAACTAAGGACAGAGGAAACGGGGAGTTAATAATCAATTGACAGAATCAGTTAAACAAGATGAATAGCTCCAGAGATCTGTGACTGTACTGCACACTTTACAGATTATTAAGCAAACACTACAATAAAATAATTTAAAAAACCAGAAGGTATGGGGAGACACATGTGTCTATTCAGGCTACCTGGGAAGAATACCTACCGCCTGCAGCAACACCATTCCAAAACAACTGTTCATCTGAATATCTGATAACTGTTGAAGTTACATGAGAAAAAAACCAAGTAGTCAAAACTCTGATTATCAACAGAGTTCATTCAATCTTCATTTGATTTGCACCCCCCATGAATTAAGTAAAAAATAGCCAATTGTCAGGATGTATATAATACAAGCTTAGCTACTTTCTTTTTGCAGTTAAGACACACTTGTTAATTATAGTCATTAAAAAGTATCAGTTGGAAATGTTGGAAATAAAAAATTAAATATTTAATTAAGGCCTTAAAGATGGGGAAGAAGTTATGCCAATAGGAACAAACCTAGGAAACCACCGGAGACAGGCCAATGACAAGAATGCGTGGAATGGCAGGTAACTGGAGATCTAGACAAAACATGCTCCACCAGGTGGGATGCTATCACTTAGGTGTAGCTATTTCCAAATATTCTAAATCTCCTGGAATATCAGGACAAACCTGCAATTTGGATATGTATGGGACAGCTCTCAATATTTTAATGGTAGAGACTAATGCCAGTGTATCAAAAACATTAAACAAGGGCTTCCCCTGGTGGCACAGCGGTTGAGAGCTTGGGCTACGAAGCTGCCCGCAGCGCTGGTTTGATCCCAGGCCGCCAGCGAGGGTCTCACATGGCACGCAGACCTCTCCTGCCGCCCGCTGCTCCCCTCAGCTGTGTGTTTCAGTCCTTCTGCCTGTTCTGCTCCCCCTCTGGCTCTGGTGAATTCTCTCACCCTCCCACGCTTCTGACTGTACCCAGTGCTTGTATAAATAAATAAAAAATCTTAAAAAGTGTGACTTAAAAAAAAAACAACAACAACATTAAACAAGCAAAAGAATATTTTCCCCCATGGATCTGATTGGCTAACTGAAATTTTGTGACCTCTCCTAGGTACTGGGAAGTCACAAAAATAGAAAAGTTTGATCTAATCAGATTGACATACTTTTAAAGAAAGTTTCCAGGGGCTCAAAATTATAAATAGAGGGAGGAGTAGACTGCAGACAGAAATGTCCAACTCGCTCTTCTAGGTGAAAAGAGAGAATCAACAGAGAAACAGTGACAATGGAATGGGGATGTTAAGGAGGTAGGATGCATGGGACTGAGGGACAATTAGATGTGGGGGTCAAGGCAAAGAAACAAGTATGGAATGTCTCCCAGATTTCTCATGTGGGAAATGAACCAATTATATATTTTTTAAAGATTTATTTATTTATGCATATCAGAGCTGGGGTACAGACCAGAGATGCAGAAGAGGGGCGGTGAGAGGATTCACCAGAGACAGAGTGGGGAACAGAAGACAGACTGACCGAAACACACTGCTGAGGGGAGCAGCGGGTGAGACAAGAGAGGTCTGTCTCACCATGTGGGTATCTCCCTGGCCGGCCGGGGATCGAACTCGTGCTGCAGAGGCTGTGGACAGCTTCATAGTGCACGGTGCTTAACCCCTGGCGCCACTAGGGAGGTCAGAACCAATTATATTATTAACCAATATAATCAATGTATATATTAACCTGCGTAGTGAAAATAGAGAGAGGAACAGATTTTAGAGAAAAGACAAGAAGTTTAATGAGGCGAGGCTGGAACGCTGCCAATGTGGGGGGTGCAGGGTGCAATGTGAAAATCTGAGCTAGAGATCCAATTTTGAGTCCCCAACTGTAGGCATTAGTGGAAAGCAAGGACATACATTAAATTAACCAGAGTTAATTAACCAGAGAATGGAGATGACAAGTTAAAACGACCTAAAAATACAAAAATGAATGGGAAGGCAGGAAAAGAGAATCCAATGAAGAAGACTGAGAAGAAAGCAGCAGGAAGAGACCGCAGATATATGGTATCAAGAAAGCTGGTTTCAAGAAGCTGGCAGTGAATCAAGTGCAACATGGAAAAAAACTAAGATCAAAACTGACCTCAGAAACAGGGATATAATCTACTGGAGATGGTAGCAATATAATATAAAAAAGCTAAGCCTCTGAGTTTTTTCCCTCATACCTATTTTTAAAGTGCTGTATCTCTCTTTCTCTAAATGTTGGGGTATTTGTACAGTACAGAGACAGTATCAGCCTACTTTTCCCAAAGCGTGGTTATTTCTTCATTTACTTTAAACCTTTGCTGACACATAGCAGATGCATGATTGATAGTACCACCATCTCCTCCTCATTCTCTTTGAACAAAACTACTGGATAACATTTTATTCCCGGTGGTGAAAATAGAATAATTCAGGTAGAGACACTTAGGAAGGAAGACATTTATTAAAGTGACAGGTACCTGAATAGGACACCTACCACGTGAAGCAACACATTTTAAAGAAAATTGTTCATCTGAATATATGATAACCCTTGCAAGTCACATGAGAAAAAGAAGGTGGTCACAACCCAACTGCAAATAGAGGTCTACTCAATCTTTATTTGACTTGAGCCCCATAGGAATTAACTCAAAAATAGTCAATTGGGATGAATGTGCCCTACAAGTTTTATTTATTCTTTTCTGTCTAGTTTAAATATGCTTGCAAATTATAGTCATTTTACTCTCCTAAATAGTCACAGCATATTTTATGTTTTGCTAACAAAGATCTTACAAAAGTATTGCATCCATTTGCTGGTGGTGTTGTGGAGGTTAGTTTACTTTGTGCTTGGAATCTGTGGGTAAATCAAGGGAAAGGAAAAATACCCATTTGCAAGCAAAAAACCATGTTTAACATTCTTATCAGGTAAAATAACAGTATTATTAACATTTTGTTAATGATTCCATAGTAGCATCACAGAGTAAAAAGTCTTCTTAAGAAAAACAGCCTCCTGGTGAATTCTCTCACCCTCCCGTGCTTCTGACTGTACCCAGTGCTTGTATTTATTAATAAATTAATTAAAAAAAATGAAAAGAAAAACTTAGCCTCATCCCCTTACAGATGAGCAAAATTCAAATTATGTCCTAATCAAACAGAGCAATTTTCTGGTCTATATCAACCTGGTTGTGCTGCTATCAAAGTTAAGAACTCAAGTGTACTCTACATGCTTGGACGAAAGCATTTCTGTGTAGTTCATAATCCAGTGGGTGAAGTACATGTCAAGAAACAAATATTCTGATTTATAATAGAATCTATCACGTTATTTCATGTCACTGAATATAAACAAAGTGGAAATAGAAAATATGTTCAATTTTTTGTTTATTGAACCATAAATTTTAGGAGGGGGTAATCAAATATCTTTTATCCCTTCCCATATAAGAAATTGGTACTATTTTAAAACTGGCACTACTTTGTTAGACTTTCCATTAGAGATACTGTAATCTCTTTACATATTCATCTTGATCTGTTTTCTAGAGCTGAAAAATACAATTCTGGTAAACTACTATGAATCAATAATTAAATGGTGCCACTGGATAATTAAATGCAGCTTGCAGGTTTACAACTGAGAAAAAGCCTCACTCCAGAGAAATGATTTCTCTTGGGGAGTTTGGTCTCATTTTAGATCACATTTTCCTCTTGAACTGAACAAGAGTTATTTAAAAATCAACCTAATTTATGTAGGAAAAAGCTAATTTTTTTAACTTCCTACATTTAAGGCATTATTCTAGGAGCTTTAAGTGTATGTATGTATGTTAATTTACTCTTCACAATAACCCTATGAGATAAACACTATTATGATTCCCATTTCACAGATATGAAAACCAAGACGGAGCAATTCAATAAGTAACTTGAGCAAGGTAAAACAACTAAGCAAGAAGTTACAGCAAGGCAAACCTTCTAAAGTAAATCACCATATAGAATCAATTCAATTACATCTACTGAAATGTTTCACTTTTTACCAACCCTTCCTTTATTGCTAAAGAAAGAACAATAAATATGTTTTAATTATTTTTAAGGCAACTTGTTCTAAACATTGGTCCAGCCAGTAGCTGTATTGGTTGGAAATAAAGGTTGTAAATCACTGTTGAAAAAAACTTGTAAGTGCTGTGACCACATATAAATGTTCTGCCCAAACATTCAAAATAAACTTACATCCTCAGCTGATACAGCTCTTTGTTAGCTGCAGAGCCTGGGCCACATTTACCAAAAACATCGTACTGCCCATCTTATTAGAACACTATCAGCATAACCATGACTATTTAAATGACTTGAAATTAGTAATAAGTATCTGCTTAAGTGGTGTGAACACTGAATTTGTTTAAAAGAACGATAGTTTTGCTTAAGTGAGCTTCATATATAAATATTTCAATGACTGTGGTTGGAAGTGATCAAGTCACGCTCTGAAGTGATTTGCTGAATCTCAGTACTGTGACTCAACCTACAGGTTCTTGTTGAATCTTAGAATCTATAACTTAACCCATGGACTGTCCAGTAACAATCTAGTGAACAGTTTTTTTTTTTTTATGTCATAGTTTAATCACCTTCTCAATAGTATTCAGCCTGATTGAAATGCCTTCTTTATAAGTCTCTACTGAGGAAATGATCAGGCCTTACTTCTACCTCACAGGTAGTTTTTTTATCTAACTCAGTTGAGATCATTGTCTACTTGAACTCTAAATGCTGTAATTCTAGCAAGTTTGGTCAAGCCTTCTTCTATTTCTCATTCCTCTTAAGTATTCTCATCTATTTCTAAAGCTTTAAATATGTTGATGTCAAAACAGATCTAACTCAATTTCTCCTCTGAACTCAAACTTGGTACTTCCAATCTGGCTATTTAATTCCTTCATTATAATGTTTTGCAGGCACCTCAAATTTCAAACACCTGAGTGTGAACTGATTCTACAACCACTAGTCCCGCTCTAAGCAAACAGAAAAACAAAACGTGACTTGATCCCCCTACTTCCTCCACAACTCATTTAGTATTACTTCTTGAGAAATAGTCATAAACAAATTAAGGAAGCCCTCTCAGGAAAAGTCAGAGAAAGCTAATGAAGGAAAACATTAAAAGTTACTGGATTTAAGTAAATGTACACAAGCATACTCTTCTCCCAGTATTTCTGCATACTTGAAAAATTTCAAAATAAGGATTTGAGGAAAAATTTTAAGTTAAAGAAAAAAAGCTTTAGCTGAATTAATCCCTCCCAAAAAATGGACCACTGATGGGTGTTATCTGTTAATGACTGAATGTTTTTAAAGCAAATGCACTCTGGCAGAGTGCTCGGCTCTCTTCACATCTAGAAAGACACATTTCCACCAGCTTGCACATTTCATAACTCCTTAAGAATGACTGACACTGTAAGAGCATTTGACTCAGTATTGGGGAAAAAAAAAAGTTCTGATTTTTAACTTCCTCAGCCTATTTTCAAATTTTATTTTGGTCCAGAAATTTTAATATAGAAAATAATATAGGGAGTAGTCATAGGTTTAAACTTAAGAAGAACATAGTATAGGGAAATTTAGACTTTTAATATTATCTTAGAAAGGAGCAAAGATGTAACATCAATAATCTGACCTGACACTTGAAATTGGAAAGGAAAACAACAAATGATCCCTAAAATAAGTAGAAGTTAATAATAATGATCAGGGCAGAAATTAATGCAAAAGAACACAGATAAAACAAAGAAGAAAATTTAAATAGTGAAGGGTTAGTTCTTTAAAAGTGGTTCCAAAAAAATTATAAACTTTTAGCTAGACTGACTAAAAAAAAGATGCAAAATTACCAAAATCAGAAATAAAATAGTCACAGACCCTACAAAAAAGGGTTTTAAGAATGATTAAGAATTTAGGCTAACAAATTAGAGAATTTAGAAGAACTGGACAAATTATTAGAGTAGTATAGTGGCAGGAGGACACAGAGCAGGATCTCTATGACCCCAACAGAAGGGTGAAGAAGGAGTGAGTCCTGGAGCCCTCAGTGGCTTTTCAGGCTTTTATTGGGATTTACCAGGTACATGGCAGGCAGGCCTGCCAGCCTCCTAGCCCCCAGCAAGTCTTCACTCTATCTGGGCTCTCCGGTGTTCTCTGGTGGCCATGCTCCCGTGGTTCTGCTAGCATCCCCGTGACGCTGCCCTTATAAGCCCAGTGTTAGCCCAGGTGAATCCCATCTACATCTGCCCACATACTACTCCAGGTGCCCACCATCAGGCATGCATTCCAGACCACAGATCTATCATCAATCCTAATAGCGGGAGGGCAGAAAAGCCTGATATCATTTACTTACCCTACAACCAGTAATGAAATCACAATATTGTACCCTAATAAAAACAAACTACTGATCTGTGCTATAGTATAGGTGACCCTCAAAAATCTTATGTTTTTTGACATGTTAAATCATTCCATTTATATGACCTTCTAGAAAAGTCAAAGCTGCAGGGGCCTCCCTGGTGGCGCAAGGCATTAAGCACCGCACTAGGAAGCAATCTGCAGCCTCTGCAGCAAGAGTTCGATCCCCGGCCGGCCAGGGAGAAACCCACATGGCGCAGCAGACCTCTCCCGTCTCGCCCGCTGCTCTCCCCTCAACAGTGTATTTCAGTCTGCCTGTTCTGTTCCCCCCTCTGTCTCTGGTGGATCCTCTTACCCCCCGCATCTCTGGCCTGTACCCCAGCTCTTGTATGCATAAATAAATAAAACTTAAAAAAAAAAGAAAGAAAAGTCAAACCTCCAGACAGAAAAAGCAGGTAAGTGCTCCATGGGAATGGGGACGGCCATGAAGACTGATTACAAATGGACATGAGGAACTCTCCAAGAAGGCCTATGAAACTGGATTGTATGTTAGTTGCCCACCTATACAAACATCTTGAAAAATCACTGAATTGTATACTTACAGTGGAAAATTTTTACAGTATGTAAGTTATACCTCAATATGTCTGTTGTCTAAAGAGAAGTTGGGCTAAAGAAAACAAACTTTTATCCAGGAAAAATTTTTAAATCATCAAAGAAGTTGTATTGATTGACCAGAAACTGCCTTATAAACTACCTAGAAAGTCTAGATTTTTTTTCTATAAGACTTGACAATAATGTTACAGGCTCTTCTCATATCTGATATTTGTTGTTGTTGTTCTGAAAACACTTTAATATCTACCCTCTCATGTATATCACATCTATATTTTTAATGGGAAAAATAAAATCAATCAGTCCATTAGTAGGGACTGCCAAAATATTGGATATGATCTAAGGATCTTATATGCTCATTACGACCAAGAAAATGGAGTGGAGAAAGGGAGGTTGGAGATTACAGAAGCATCCCTGATGGTGGGGAGCCTCTGGAATAAGATGTAACTACATTTAAGAGTATTAGTGCAGCAAATTGGAATCACCTAGGAAGCTTTAAAAATTCCTGTGCCCTGGACCTCCCCTGGTAGCGCAGCGGTTGAGCGCTGGGCTGCAAGGCTGCCTGCAGCCTCTGCCGTACTGGTTCATTCCGCATCCACCGGCGAGGGTCCCACAAAAAAAAAAAAAAAAATCCCTGTGCCCTGCCTGTATCTAGACCGAGAAGGGTCCATCGGCAGCAACATTTTCTAAAACTTCCCAGCTAATTCCAAGATGTAGACAGGGTTGAGAACCACTGACCTAGTGTAAGAAGTGGAGGCTGAATCACCTTCATTTTCAAACCCAACTATCTTCTAGGAATATGGTTTGGAATGGATGCATTGTAGTAGCTAGAGTTGCTGTCCAATATGAGTCGCTAGCCAGGTGTGAGCACTTGAAATATGGACAGTCAGGATGCAAATACACTCAGCGTAAAATCCACAGTGGATTGGAAGACTTAGAAAAAAAGTGTGATAACTTAAAGAATTGATATCTTAAAAAATATTATATATAGAAATAATATTGTTTGGATTATTGGGTTAAATAAAATATATTACTAAAATTAACTTCACATCTTTCTTTTTTTTAATACGGTTTCTAGAAATTTCAAGTCCCATATGTGGTTACCATGATGGTCTTAAAGAGAATCATAAAATCTCAGAGCTGAAAAAAACCTCCAGCTAATTCAGTTTACCTGAAACATGGGGCGTGAATGGATTTAAGGGCCGGCAGCACAAGCAGAAAATGGGCCAGCCCCCAAGTCAGGTGGTATCAGCCTGACTCAGGGCCATTAGGATGAGTGTCCAGCCCTGGCAGCAGCTTCTCTAAGTGCATTGCCAACAAGTCTGCCCTGACCTCCGCATAGGGCAGGTGTGGGCAGCTGGTAGGGGGTTGCCTTTTGAATATGGAACTGGCATTGAAAATTAACCAGGCTGACTGGAGTTTGACTGGCACCATCACAAAGCTGGACTGGTAAACGGACCTACCAGACTTGAAAAGTAGAGGATAAAAGTCAAGCTTCCAGAGGGCTAGTTCATTAAGACCTTCGGATTCAGACTCGTTGGGCTCTTTTCCTCACAAGACCTTTGAAAATAGACTCATTGGGAAGACTCATCTGAACCTCTTAGAAAGAACTCCAAGAACTTTGCAGACCTTAATAGACCTCTGAGACCTCCCCATCTGATCTCTGCTTCAAACTTAATGTCTCCAGGTCTGCCGCCAACGTCACCTGCTGATTCTTGTCTATTGGCCTGTACCTGGTGTCTCAAAGAGCTGTCTGCCACCATTGACTCATGCCAATAGTGCTGACAGGGTTGTAACACTAACGCCTGTACTCTGGCACCAGCAGCACTGCTGACCTGTGACTGAGCCTGTTGACTTGTGTCTGGCTACCTCTGAGAGCTGTTCACTGAGTCTGATCCTCTGGCACTGCCTCCTGATGCTGTTGCCTCTGGCACTGTCTGGTGTCTGATAGTGGCCAACCAGCTTCTGAATGGGTGTTGCCGGAGCTTCTGAATGGGTGTTGCCGGCTGCTGTGGGGCTTCCTCAGCAGTGCCACTTGTGAGCACCTCTTGCTACCACTGAGTTGAGTCTTGTTCCACTGTGCCACTGGCTCCAGGCTCTTGTTGAAGAGGCACTGCCATTTTGCATCAGCAGCCTTTGGGCTACTGGACATCACGGACACTATCTGGGATGAGCGAACTGGCCATCTGTAGCCTTAGCAAGTCTTTCCTTTCCTCCAAATCCTGTTTGTTGTTGTTCCCTGAGCATGAGTGGTGTCTTGCAATTGTGAGTTCACAGATGAGAGCCCACAGACAGAGACCTGTCCTCAAGTCTTGGCACTGTTTAAACTAATGCTGTTTTACAGCTAAGGAAACAGGTTCATAGAAATTGGCCCAACAAGATATAGCCAGAAAGCGACATAGCTGAGATTAGTCAGGTCCCTTGACTCCTGCTGTCTATGTCTATTTCCATCACACTTCCTCTAGGACTGTTAAAACAAAAGTGCTCTATCATCTCCTCCCAAAATAGAATGTTTAATTTAATCAACCGATACTGCACTGTGTACTTTTTATAGAGTGGCTTTGCCCCTCTAGGATGTTCTGTGTAAGTCTCATGCCTACAATTTCTCCTGACTTTGGTGTCATACATCCAATGTACTACTCATGGTGTCATAAAATAAACCAAGAAAAATATAGTAAGATCAAATCTCACATTCCACGTTATATTAGGAAAGGTTATATGTCAAAGGGCACTCACAGAAATACCACAAAAATAAACTTAAGGGAAAAAAATTGGTAGTGGAGGGTATATGGGGGGGGGTAAAACACAATGAAAATAATACTTTGTGTTCCTATTTTAAGAGCCTTTCTCAATGCTATATGCATAGCAGCTAGAGGCAAGCTGGAAAGCCGCCAGGTCCTGGCTGCCAGCAAAAATTTTGTCACCTCCTTTGAACATCTGAAGTATGTTTACCCAATAGATTTCATTAAATTACACTTCCATTAGGAAGCATACAATGTTGATACTCATCTCAAAGATCAAAGGGATTGCTAAGAGGCATGTCATCCTGCTCCCCAGCTGATTGCTATTTCTGGGCCAATCAAGGAAAGGAGCCAGAACAATACTTAGTTAAAAAAAAAATTGTAGCATCTCCCCAAGGACTATAGACTAAGAATCTGCAGCCCCATTATCAAAATGAGCATATCATTAATGACAATACTCATACAGTGAGTTATTTTAATACAACTCCTACACAACAAACAAGCTGGATTTGGGTCATTAGCTGAATTTGTAAAGCAGTATTTCTGAGAGCTGAAAAACTCTTCAATAGAAATAAAAAGTTTAGAAGATGGAGGAAGTCCTATTTACATATGCAAGAGAAAATTCTAGTTTTTATTAATTTCATTGTGATTTAAAATAATCTAATAGGTAAGTGAGATTGGTGATCACTAAATTACTGTCAAACTGTAAATTTTTTTCCTCAACTCACTAAGTTTTTGATACATGATTTAAAGAAACACTACAAATACATTTTTTTAAAAATATAAAACCATTCCATCTTGGAATGTAATGACTTAAGATAAAAACATTGCACTTCTAGGAACAAAGGTGCAATATTGTGATTTAAGAGAACTTTATATTTTGGTAAGTTGGATAACCAAAATACATGTACACCATACAAATTTGGTCTTCATCTTGTTCCTTCAAATCTATCACAGCACTCTAAAGCCTTGGAATTTCCTAAGTGTTGAGAGTGATGAAGAGTCTCTTCTTATGTTAATAAGGAAAGTTGTGGGGAAGCCCTTAAGAATAAGGGAAGTTGCCTGGGAACCAGCCTTGTTATTAGAGAGTTGGAACTTCCAGTCCCACTTTATAATCTCCAAGGAGGGGAATGAGACTAGAGGCTGAGTTCAATTGCCAATATTTTCTATGAAATGAAGCCTCCATAAAAATCCCCAAATGAGGGCCTCCCCTGGTGGCGCAGCAGTTGAGCGCTGGGTTGAGAGGCTGCCCACGGCCTCTGCAGCGCCAGTTCAATCCCCGGCCATGGCGAGGGTCCCACAAAAAAAAAATCCCCAAAGAAGGGGGCTTTGAAGAACTTCAGAATTCATCAATGTGGAAGTTTGGGGAGAATGGTATGCCTGGATGTGGCATGGAAACTCTGCCACTTTTCTTCATATAGTGCCCTATATGTCTCAACCTTCTAGCTGTTCCTGGGTAATAATTAATGATCTAGTATAGATTGCTTTTCTGACTTCTGTGAGCTGCTCTAGGAAATTAACCAAACCTGTGGTGGTTTTCCTGCGAACCTCTAATCTAGACAGTGGGTAAGAAGCACATGTAATTGCCTGGGCTCATGACTCTCATTTGAAGTCTGAGGGAGATCATGGTGCTCTCCAATCTGTAACCCATTGGTCAGAAATACAGTAACTGCTGGGCTTGTGACAGTCATCTGAAATGAAGAGAAGTCTTGGGAGGATGAGCTTTTAACCTATGAAATATGACATTATCTCTGGGCCGATATTATCGGAATCAAGTTGAATTCTTCAAAACCTTGCTGGTGTCTAAGAATTATTTGTTGGTATAGAGAAGCCTCATACATTTGTTGGAGTTAGGTCCAGGAACCCAAAGAAAAGCTATGCTATTTTCAAAGCAGATAAATTTTGGTCATTAAAAATTATGAAATAAAAACAACAGGAGAAAAAAATATTTACGGTAGGTGTAAGGGAAGAGTTGAAAATTCAAATGCCTACAAATCCAAGATCCTTTATTTGACATTAGAAAAGGTATTTCAGCAACAGTTCAAAGTTCTATGCCTGATTTCAGGGAGTGAATATTCTTTTCTAGTAGTTTTTATTATGAGTAACTTGCCCAAAATGGGATGATAAAGTTCAGGCAAGTGTTCTTTCTATCTCTTTCTACAAGCTCCTGGCAGTAAAGGTAAATCACCCAGCTACAGCCACAACACATAATCTAGATTTCAGCTGCTCTGTTTCAACATGTAGTCAACCTCTTGGTTATCCATATTTGACACATCACATGAACTCTAATTATCTATCTTTTGCAATTAATCATCTGACAATTTCATTTCCTGCTCTTATAAGCATCCAGCTGGGAACTGAGTTTTAATCTGGGAGAGAAAAAAAGAGGATTCAGGTTTCTAACAAATTACTTCTAATTAACAAGAATCGTTTTTAGTCATCCCAATGTAAAGATGCCTACAGGTAATCAAAGAATGTATTGTTTGCATTCTTAATGATATTTTAAAATTTCATTTAAAATTTCCCCAAAGGAAAGTTCTGGAGATGTAATGCACTAAGATTAGTTAAATAAACATTCTGTTTGGTTGTACACAAAGAATGGAGGGGGGTGATAATTTCTATGGGAAAGGAACTTGCAGTAAATAAAATTAAATAAAACAGATTCAAGATCCACATTTTTAAAGTGGAAGATACAGGCTATCTTCTAATAAGTTTAGGAAATTGGCAGAGCTGAGTCAGACAAATTTCAGAGCTGAAAGAGACTTTAGGGACCATCTACTAAAGCAGTTCTCAAGGAATGGTCCCACAATGCTAGCTTTAGCATCAACCTGGAACTCTTCAGAAATGTAAATCCCAGACCCTTGCTTGGACCCATCTGGGCCTTCTAAATCAAACTTGCAGGGTATACCCAGCAATCAGCCCTCCAAGTGACTTTGACTTACTGGTATAGTTTAAGAACTACTGGTAGCTAATCACTACATTAGATAAAGACACAGAGATGAGAGGCAGAAGTTCCATACACAAGAGCAAAAAAAAAAAAAAAAAAAAAAGATCTTGAGAATCTTACTATCTTTTTTTCTATTATTAAAAAAGAATCTTTGTTCAAATATAAGATACACTAGTGTGACTTATCATAACTTTTGGGACTACTGAATCTTAAGATCCCTAACAGCTCTTTCCTTTTTATTTATGTTTTGATTTTCAGTTTTTTGATTTTATGATGGTATAAAAGTGATGAGTATTCACTAGAATTTGTACTTTGAATTTTGATCTGATTCTGGTCTAGCAATAAGCATTATGACTCTCTCTGGTGATGCTGGACAGTGCCAGCACATCATAGTCCACAGTCAGACATGTGATCACAGGTTGAACAGCTGATAATACAGTGGACTGTGTTGCCAGCATTTTGTTAGGTTCCTTGACCTAACAGTGATTCAATTTTCAATATTTTTAACTAAAAATGGGTTTCTCAAAACATTAACTCTATAGTGAATCAGGGAAGAGTTGTATACTTAGTTTTAAGCTCTTAGGACCTAACATATTGTAAATAGAATTTCTAGAATATGGTTAGAATTTGGATAGAATAGAATATGGATAGAATTCTAGATAGATTTCTAGAATATGGATAGAATTTCTAGAATATGGTTATAAAGTTCCCTATAACATACTATTCCAAGAAATGAAGACTGGAAAGAAGAAGTCAGGGTCTTATATGACATTTAAAAAATCAGACAGCTATAAGAAGATGGAATTTAGAAGATGGAATGCCATAATGGAAAGAACACTGGATACTGAATCAAGAATCTTGGTACCTCACCCTTGCTCACTCATTGCCAACTCAGTGACCTTGGGAAAACCACATTATGTCTGACTGAGGATGTATTCCTCATCTCTAAAAGATTTTAGCACTTAACTTTGTAGGACTTCTGAAAAACAAAAAAAGATAAAACACAAACTGTCCTTAATACAGTAAATTAGTAAATAATAAACATTCAATAAACATTGGCCCCTTCTTTCTCTTCCCTTTCAATTTACGGAGGATGCAGGTAGAAAGTCAATATTCCCAGTTTTCTAGATTCTTCCTTGTTCCATTCTTGAAATGTGTGATTTCATCTGTCCATATATCAGCACACCCTCAGCCTCATTTTTTTGTACTAGGTATAAGAAAGGTCTTGAAGGACGCATAAGTTTTCTTAACATTTCAGAAAAATTAATAGTGATCACATACTTAACCAGTACAAGACTACACAGTCTAATTAAAACATCAAGGATTTTTTTTTGTTTGTTTTAGGCTGGAATTGTATGAACTTAGTTCTCTCACACTGATTTAACAAACCTTGACTTCTTCATATATTTAAAATTCCATCGCCCTACCTTTGTTAACTAAAAAAAAAAAAAAAAAAAAAATAGGGAAATCAATGCTTCCTTAAGAAATGTTTTTGATTTGGTTTCCCTGGTGGCGAAAGAACTGAGGAATATTAACTGAATGGGTTTATTTTAAAGATGTGCAGTAGACTCCCTCGGCAATTCACTCAAGTTTATAGAGGCACAGACTCCCTGGGGGAGTGCTCAATTTGTGCTTTTTTTTCCCCCATATGCCACATGGAATTCAAGGGAGTACTCCCAGTCCTTAACTACTGCCAATTTGTACTACGTTCAATATTGAAAAAGGGGAGCCATTATCCAGTCTTCTTGGCTATAACTGTCAGTAGCCCAAATGGACAGGATGAAGGCAAAGACAGCTGGGGTTGGATAATCATACTGTGAATTTAAAAACCATAGGTGCCGACTTGTGAACAGAAACGTCCTTCTATACTCACCATTGGGACAGTGATCTATTTTCAGAAACAAAGAAAGAACTCAGAACATTTCTAACACTTTAAGAAAGGAGGGAAAACAAACCCACAGGGTATTAAAAAGCAAACATACTGGTTCCTTAGGCTAGAAAACTAAAGTTTGTGTCGTATTTTGTTTTGTATTTGAAATGTAGAACACTATTTGGGTGCTTGGTGTATAATAAGTATAAAAAAGTGCTAGTTTAAAGGAAAAACTTGATCTTTTTTAGAAACCAATGGCCATGACTAAAATCCTATTCACTCGTACCTTTGGATCTGGTTCTCGTTGAGATAGGACAGCAAAGTCCTATATTTTAACCAAGAAGAACACAGACACTTTGCCCAAATTTAGGCAAGCTCCACATTGTAAAATTTCATAACAGAGTCCAACAACTGATAATTCTCTTCACCTACCACAAGAATTAGCTAACTGGACTATTACAATATATTTTTTATTTTTTTCCTAGAATATCAGACTTGATATTCTTATTCATTTCTCTACTCACAAATATTTATTTAGAATTTATATGTTCTGACACAGCACAACAGGTCACAGTTGTTATTCTAAAGTAGAATATAATGTTTTTTGGGCAATAAGACATTAGGTAAACTCTAAGGTAATGTTAGGTTTAGGACGTAATTGTGCAGATTATGGAAGAACGGAAGATGAAGCAATGAGAAACATGTTAAAATGACATAGGAAATACAGATTCTGACAGCGTCACAGTAATCTTTCGCTTTATCATGATGTGATGAAATGTGACCCAGTGACCAAATCATGACCCAAACAGTCTTTTGAACATTTCTTTATATATTTATCATGTGTTTTCGTAGGTAACTGATCCCAGCAGAAAACATAAAGACCATATTTATCACCACCAAAACATGTGCACAGGCTGCAGGTAAATTTTGAGGCAAAGACCAATTTTTAAGTCAAATTGGACAAAAGCACCTTCTTCCTCAAAGCAAATTTTGTCATAAAGAGTGGAGTAGAGGAGATGGCATCAACTAGAAAGACTAGCTGGTGTAAGGATTTTGACTCCTAGACTGGAAGCCATAAATCAAACACAGGAGGACAGCACTGTGATAGACCAATGTGCAAAAATGCAGAGGGTGAGAATGAGAATAAGTGTGGCGAGTGTATATAACAACAGATTAATTTGATGATGGGAAGTTAATGGAGGCAATTCAAGTTTGTAAAATGATGAGATTTAGGGATTAGGGAGAATGAGGAATAAAATGAATGTTAAAATATGACATTTGGATCAGATCCAAAAGGCAATGATAAATCCTGCATGCACCTCAAAGCCTCAAAGAAGCAACATTTTCAATGACTTTCAGATGTGGCAGCCCCAGCACAGTGTCTCTCAACCCCAGTGCAAAGCCTTACGAGATATATTTATATATCCCAACAAAACCCCCCTTATTCTGGAATCACCTTTCCCTTTAAAAGAGTGATATTATTTCTGACTGATCTCTTGCTTTTTAATAGACGCCCCCCCGCCCCCCCCCCCGACCCCCCGACCACAAGGCCTCCCTGGTGGTGCAAGGTGTTAAGATACAACCTATGAAGTGATACGCAGCCACTGCAGCATGAGTTTGATCCCTGGCCAGGGAGCAACCCACATGGTGTAGCAGACCTCTCCTGATTCGCCCACTGCTCCCCTCTCAGCAATATATTTCAGTCAATCTACCTGTTCTGTTCCCCACTCTGTCTCTGGTGAATCCTCTCAGTCCCCACACCTCTGGCCTGTACCCCAGTTCTTGTATGCATAAATAAATAAATCTTTAAAAAAAATAGACCCCCCCCCCACAATGCACTGTAGTAAGTGTATGAAAGTAAGAAGAGATTAAATGCAGTAAATTGAAGAATATGTTGCAAACAGTAGAATGTGATCTTAGAAATTCCAAAATGAAGTGGCTTAGAGATGGCCATGGCAGGGTGGGGGGGGGGTGGAATGACACAGACTGTGTAGGTTTAGAAACTATGGTATCTGACCTTGAATCTGAGTGTGTTATTTAGGAAACAGGAGTTTTTGCTCTTCTGGTAAAAAGTATTTTCTTTCGACCAGAGGTATTATTTCAAATAGCTAATACGTACAATGACCATACAAACTTACTGTCTTAGATTGAAAGTGTCAAAGATTCAGATGTTCAGGACTAGTTTTGGATAACTCTTTAGAGCCACAGAGTGAACCAAAAGACATTAAGGTTACCCCACATACAGGCATTATAATAAGGATTTCCTGACATGACTTTTCCACGTGTTTTCCAAAGCATTTTCATGATGCTTTATTTCACAGTTGGGTAGGCAGAATATGTACTCATTATTCTTATTTTATAAATGAAGAAGGGAGGCCCTGAAAAGGCAGGTGACTTGCAAATGTTCTCAAAGGTGGTTGGTGGCCCAGACAGGACTTATATCCCAGCCTCCCAACTAGAACTCAGTGCTGCTCCCAGCCCACCCCACTGCTGTCCCATAGGAGCCTCTATCAGCTAAATTTTGTCAAAATTGCTATATAACACCCTCAACTGTTAGATCTTAACATAGACATAAGCATGGTAATGTGTCATAAGAAATACTTTAACTTAAAGTATTGTGTGGACAATGGAAAGGGAGTTCAAAGTATTTCCCTTAAGTTCTCTTATTAACCGAAAATACTTGGTATAGATAAAATAGAAGGATGCTTACAAAAGGATCCAAGAAGTAGGAAATAAACATGGAAAATAACACAGATAATTAGAAAAATACATACAGCTAGGCAGGTGGAATAGAGTGAGCAGGAGAGAATTAGAAAAACTCATGAGTGCAAATCTTACAGCAACAGCTGCTCTCAAAGCACATGAGACAGTAATGATAACACACTAAAAAATAATAAAAACTTTGAAATAAAGTTAAAAGATACATGTAACTTAAAACTAACATCTTTTCCTACACAGGAAGGTTAAATTGTAAGGTTGACATTTGCATTTGTTACGATGTCAACACTTTCTCTCTCTTCCCATGTGTACAAACAGTATCTAAAGATGTCATCTGCATATTTATACCAAAGGAGCTTATGAATAAGACCTGTCAGTATATTTTAACACCCTTCCAAAACATCAGCTTTCATCAGATATAAACACAACATGTTTAATTTATTAGTTTGGTCTTAATATAAGAAGTTGACAATCATATGTCACTACAACTATTGATAAGGTAAATAAGGACTACAGGAAAATGTCAAAAAGCTATTGAAATGTTTGCTGAAAGACTGCATCAAATTGTATTTATCAACTCTCCTCTGCCAATGAATATGTCATATTTTCCTACATATGGCTATTTCTGAAAAGAGGTACCCAATGGGGCATTTTAGAAACTTCATTCTTAAAACATCTTAATTCCCAGGTATGGGAAATTTAAAGGGAGTTAGAACAAAGGAAACACATATTACAACAGATGACATTATTATCTTGCTCCAGTACAGTGAAACAGAAATTATGCACAAAGAAAAATTCACCCTCCATGGAAGTTTTTGGTTGAAACATTTATATTTTGTGTGCCTACCACTTATCATTGATGCTGCTGCTTAAAAAATGTGCTTTAAAAGTACAAAGTCTTAAATTCATTGACCACCTACTACGTACAATGCTTATTAAATAATTCCAGATTTAATTTCCATTGCATTGCAATGTCTCCCCTGGTTTACAGCTTTTTGAAATACATGTAGGTTGGTTAGTGAACCAAGTGTTTTTAAACACTACACATTGGAACCAGCCGGCTTTAATGACTCTTCAAGGATAAATGCTATAAAGAAGTATGATTGAGTAGTTTTAGTGTCAGAGAGATATGATTTCAACTCCTGAGTCCAAATTATGAGACCTTGGGAGTATGTCTTAGCTTTTTATAACTTCATATGTCTGAATTATAAACTAGCTGTGAAGAATACATGATATATGACAGGATACCGAGTCCATGAGAGAACCTCGATTGTTAATTCTGTCTCCTTCTCAAATCCCTGTTGGTGAGCATTCTAAATTGAGTGGGTCTCAATCAGGGGTGAATACGCCTCCACGGGGATATTGGTGATATCTGTACCCATTTTTGATTGTCATGACTGGGCTGGGGTCGGGGGTGGTCTACTGAAATCCAGTAAATTTGCTAAATACCCTACAAGGCACAGGACAGCTCCTCGCTTCCCCCACACCCAACAAACAACAAATTATCACACCTGACAGTTTCAATAGTGCTGGGTTAAGAAACTCTTTTCTAGATTCACCAATACTTAGTCTTCAGTTCAAAGGCCAAATCTTTTCTGCAACAAGCAGCCTGACTTCACCAAAGTATCCATCTCAAGGCAGAAATACATCAGTTCCCCAAATTTATGAACTGGAGCACCAAAATAGAATAGAATCAATATGCCTTGCTGTGTGGATCCACTATTTGCATGTGACAACACCAGCTGAGTAGATCTTCATGGACATTTTAAACGGAGGGATTCCAAAAGAGAGTGAAAGCATCTGGGGGTAGCAGGAGCAGAGAGAAGGCTGCAGGAGTCCCAGCAAACTGGCCTCCAACCTTCCGGTGTCTCCCCTCCCTTTCTCTTTCATATTTCCCCTACTGCTACTTCCTTTTCTCTTTCTCCCCCCCCCCCTTCCCCCGTCTACGCCTCCTGTCCTTGCCAGTGACAGCTCTTTAGCCCTAGTCATGACAACACAAAAGACAAGATGCCTCGATGGAGCTGTAAGGTTTCCACGATGCTGGGAAGTCTGACAGAGAAGCCGGGGCGTCCTCACCCTGCAAGCTCCTGGCACTGTGCTGATGTGAAAAGCTACCACAGAGAGGGTATTAAAAGACACCCAATGTTTTATAATCATCCGGGGCTCAAGATGATGCTGCTCATCATTGATTGTAAAACATTCTTTACTAATATTGAAAAATATAGTCAGTATTTCTAATTTTGCTGAGTTTAAAATATTTACTTTGCAGAGGGCATAGTAATCCCTTAATACGAAGGACCACCATAAATGAATTTGGTCTTGGAGATTTTGCTCAGCCAAAACCACAATATGGCCTGTTGTCAGTATGGTCCAGACTCTGGCCATGTCCGTTTGAATTAGAAAGTGAATTTTATTACGTGGACAGTTTCAGAACAGACTAGAAGACAGAAACCTCTCAGATAGAAAATGCACTAACAAAAATCTCCCCAAATCTCTATTTCCCATACATGGAGAGAGGTTCCCGTGGTCGTCAGTCTACTCAAGTACTAATTAGCTAAAAAGAGGTAAATTCATGGCTCTTGTGATAAAAACATTTTGAAATGACACCCTTTCTGACTACAGAGTCTCTGAAAAAATAACATAAACCAAGACTCTTCTATCAATTCACTATGTTGGGAAAAAAAAAAATCCCAGAAAATAAAGATTATTTTAAGAAATAGAACAGGTTTTAAAATAGACATTAAGTCACAGGGCAGTATTGTTTTTAATCTGAATCTTTTTTTTTTTTATGGTAGTTCAGAAATAGTCTAAAAGGTATTTCACAATTAAAATCCCTAAACAGCATCTGATGTGATGATCATAAGATTTAATTGGATGTCATAAGCTATAGGTTATGTTAAGTTAGAAATTTTCCAACCTGGCCCCAAAAGGAACTTCAATTCCACCCCGCCACCCCAAACAAGAGACAAGAAATCCTGTAGTAATTCTACTATCATGTTGTAAGTTATTTTCCCCACACCAAGGCACAGCTATCATCATTTGGAACCAAGTAGATTTTCACTCTTTCTTTCTGTTCCAAATTCACTCGGCTCACTGCCAAGAGAAAATACAGACACAGGGGAGGCAAAGAGCAATTCTGTTAGATCAATGAAGATGTTGGCCATAACAGAATCCTATTTATCCATCACATTCCTACTTCTTTTTCTCTGATTAGAGATTACTAGCAATTTCTTGACAATTCTTGAACAAATTTAAGTTACAATCAGTTTTGCAAGACCTCACATAATAAATATATACATATATATATAGAGAGACATGTTTTTATAAATATAAAATTATATCTATGGTTTTTTCTACTAAATCCACAAATAACACATATACATATTACTTTTTAACTATATTTCTAAATATAGAAAACTATACTTTCTAACTGTATTTCTTACCAGGAAATTAATATGCCCACTTCTAAAGCAATTAAAAGTGCATATTTTTAAAAATATATATATTTTTTATTTTGTAGAAGAACTGGGGTGCAGGCCAGAGGTGAAGGGGGTAAGAGGATTCATCACAGACAGAGTGGGGAGCAGAACAGGCAGATCTACCAAAATCCACTGCTGAGGGGAGCAGCGGGCGAGACAGGAGAGGTCATGCGGGTGAGCTCCCTGGCCAAGGATCGAACTCACGCCGGTGGCTACAGATAGCTTGGTAGCACTGAGACTTTAACCCCTGTGTCACCAGGGAGGCCCTAAAAATGCATGTTTATAAACAAAAAAATTTACATGGAGATGTTCTGTTGGCTTAAGGTGAGAGGTCAAAGGCACAGTCTATTAATAGCATGCAATTAAAGCTGAGGGTATTGTTTTGTTCTTAGCTCAAGTGAAAAAAAAAATTTTTTTTTAAGATTTATTTATTTATTTATTTTATGCAAGTACTGGGTACACTCAGAAACACGGGAGGGTGAGAGAATTCACCAGAGCCAGAGCCAGAGCGGGGAGCAGAGCAGGCAGAAGGACCGAAGTACACTGCTGAGGGGAGCAGCGGGCGGCAGGAGGGGTCTGCGCGCCATGTGGGACCCTCCTCCAGGGGCCTGGGAGCAGCTGGGGCTCGAACAAGCGCTGCAGAGGCTGCGGGCAGCTTCGCAACCCAGTGCTCAACTGCTGCGCCACCGGGGAGGCCCTCAAGTGAAAATTTAAAGTATTTGTTTGCCAACAAGAAACACGTTCCTCACACTGTGGCTTTGCTGTTTTCCCCAAATAAAGTTTATCACAGTACTCAATTTTGAATCAAAAGCAATTTAATTTTTAAAGTAATTCAATTCAAAAGAAATGTGGATAACTCTCACTATAAGAGGTTGCATTTTGCCAACTTTTGAAATTTATTAAAAATTGTTGCATTGAAGATTTGAAAGGAAAAATTGAAAATAAAATTAAGTAATATTAAATGACAGGGCAACTCACATGAAGAGCCTCATTGTTTTAAATGCTTCATTAACTAGACAGCAACTATATTACCCGGCAGTGTAATCTTGCAATCACTTTTGATCATGAATGAGATAAAAGCTGAAGTCCTTGACTGAACCAGCCAGGCTTCACTGAGTCTGCAAAGCACATCAAGCCAAGATGCCCAAGTTGCCCCCCAAAGCAATTAAATCGTAACGTCTGCTAGTGGGCGCTGGGAAGGAGGTTTTGTGAATGATCCCCATTGATTATAATATGTAGCTAAGTTTGGGAACTAAGAGGCTTTAGCCCATATTCATGCCTGAAAGCAGTATCACTCTCCACCTCCTCCCCGTGCCTCCCTACCCACCTTGTTGAGGTTGTTCTTTCAGCCTGAACAGACCAGCTCCTCCCCATTCCTGCTCATCCTTCAAGTTTCACTTCGGATATTACCTCCTAGGGGGTGTTTTCCTCACAGCCCCATATTCATTCACATACAAAACACCTGGGATGGATGTCCACCCCAGAAAGTATGTCCTTCCAGACTCTCCTATCAGAACCCCAATATTTTCATTTAACCACAGTATTATAATTACTAAGACCATGAGGTCCTTGAAAATGCATTTTATTCATCTATAACTTGCACAATGTTTGATGCATAATAAATATTAAAGACATGCAAGTTGATTATAGCAATCTAGACCAAAACAACACCAAATTGTTGAAAATCATCAAAATCAAAACTTTAATCAAATGAATGGAAAGAACATCAGCTTGAAAATTCTCTTCCTGAGCTTCCTGATTTGTTCTCTAGTTTGAAATTATTTTAACATTATCTGTTTGACTAGCGAGAATTTGATTTAAACCATTTTCACTTCGGCCATATATCTCTGTGAGATACACTGCCTGATACATTTGGGCCTATTCTAATCCAAATTCATAGCATACAATAATACTTGGAACTTTTCAATTACAAAGCTATTTGGTTGTTGTCTTTAGGTGAGGTGAAGTCAACTCTTTGCTGTTATTAATGATATTATTTAACAGGTATTATATAATCTTCCCCATACTTGTCAATACTGGTATGTTAGGTCAATGACAAAACGAAAAGGTGACTTTTAGTAATTTCTGGGAAATGTCAGTAACTGTAAACTAGGGAAGGAATACCAAGGAAATCCAAAGTAGTTTAACATGCATTTTGAACTCTAGATAAAAAACTCAGTACTAATATAACCCTAATTAGTAATACAATATATAGAGTCAAATGATATAAAATAATATGTAATGTCATAATTCTTCTACCCTTAATTATAACTCTACTCCACAAAGTCAAAGAGAAACCTTGCTTGTCCAGATTCATTTCTAAGATCTATTTTACAAAATGATATGTGCTAGAATACAAAAGCAATCTAACCTAAAACAAGATGGAAGATTTCCTCTTTCAAACCTTTGTATAAGCTCCCAGCTAGTCAACTGATGCACTGAGAAAGAGGGTTTACATTTTTAGGATCTTGAAGGAATCTCCTGGCTTTGAAATGTTTTAGACTCCAAAAAATATAGGATGACTATATGTGCCCAGCAAAGTCAGTGACTTAAAACCAGTGTGGTTCCCAAAATACATTCACATTTATTATTTGCCCCTAATATTTCCCCATGCAGTAGCAGAAATGATATGATGATCCAAATTTACAGATATAGAAACTGGAGTGCAGAATGAACAAGCCACATCTGCGGTGTCAGAGCTATGGTCTGTGGGATTTTCATACTTCCTCACACTATGTCATTCTGTTTCACAATACTTTACACTATTTCTCTCTTAGCAATGTGGTCCATAAACAAATTTAACTAGCACACAATATTAGTAAAGTAGGGAACAGATCATTTTTAACAAATGTCTAACCAACATATACACGACGTTTCTGAAGACTGAATAAAGCCTTCAAATTGGGACTGGATCAGATAGTATTTGAAATCAATAGCACTGAATCACATTCCTCAAAATAATTGAAAAAGAAACTTCTCCAAAACTAAGAAGAAAATTAATGGAAAAGATTCTAGCCATGAAGATACTTTCCCTTTACTTTAAAAATCACATCTGTCCATAAATAAGACCACCCCAAGTCTTACTTTAGTTGAAATTTATTTGTAGACTAGGTTTATATAAAAAAAGATCAAAGTATGGGCCTCCCCAGTGGCGCAGGGGTTGAGCGCTGGGTTGCGAAGCTGCCTGGGGTCTCTGCCGTACCAGTTCGATCCCCGGCTGTTCCCCTGCCACCGGAGGAGGGTCCCACATGGCGCGCAGACCTCTCCTGCCGCCCGCTGCTCCCCTCAGCAGTGTACTTCGGTCCTTCTGCCTGCTCTGCTCCCCGCTCTGGCTCTGGTGAATTCTCTCACCCTCCCGTGCTTCTGACTGTACCCAGTGCTTCTATAAATAAACAAATAAATAAATCTTAAAAAAAAAAATTAAAAAAAAAAAGATCAAAATATGATAACACCGACACACAAAAAAGTCAGTCATTCAAAATGCAAAGATGCAAAGTCCCATTACGAAAGTCAAAGAATGTGTGAGAAGAAAAATTCAGAAGAAAAAAAAAATGAGAAAAGAATAACAAAGGACATCCTTGTTTAAAAATATGGAATGCAGTTTTTGAAAACTCATTTCATTTCTGCAATTGTACATTTCACACCAAGGCCAATGCCTTGCAATGTGACTCCCTATAGCATAAAATCTGACACTCTCCATGTTAAGAATGCAATTACAGGTCAAATTCTTCATAACCCATAATAGATAACTCCAATTTCATAGTAGATTTCCAAATCCAAGACAGCAAGTGATAACTTGTTTTGAAAAAATATTTAAGAAAAACCAAAGGGAAAATGAAAAATTTAGACATTTTCTTGGGATCCTCTACGATGGATCTTGACCTATAGGAACTTTGTGAATTTCCGAAGACTTGAGGAGCCTCAAGAACTAATAAAATGCCCCAAGGAAGGTGTGGGTCTGGTATGGATATTTCCCAATGACCACACTCAGCATTGAGAGGCTTTTGATGCAAAGGTCTTTTTAGTTCATGAGCTAATGAACTCCTTAACAGAAAATCTGACACCATATCTGATATCTGTCTTCAGTTTTAAATATAACTTTAAAGGACACAAATATAAATATAAATATAAATATAAAGGACACAAAGTCAAAAAAAAAAAAAAACAACAAACCAACCTAAGCCAGCAGTAAGACCACATCACCCATGGTGTGCTGCCGGTAGGTTCCCAAAGACTTGAAATCACGACAAAGTCTCTGGCAAAATCTTTTCTAGCCCATTTAAAACTTCTTGTACAGGAAAGCTTAAAATCGTTGACATAGCAAAGCTCTTCAGCTACTATCACACAGTTTAGAAACCTTCACCCTGGAGATCAGATCCGGCTCTGCCTCATCACACGCTGTTGAATACTCTGAAAAGCTATATGCTAAGTCACAAGTGCCTGATCTGTTTTAAATTTTGTTCTGAATCTTATAAATGGGGAGCTAGATAAAAGACAGTAAGAATGGCATGAAAAGCAATGGAGGATTCATGCAAAAAGAAATGGGAAGTAAAAGTCACAACCAAGAATGTCATCCCCGGTTGCTCACTCACTTCAGCGCAGTAAAGCACAAAATTGACACGCTTTATTCGAAAATCTTTGTAACCCTAGGGCTTAAGTATGAAATCTCTAGTTCAGCCAGTGGGATTAAATGCACTTATGAGTTTCCGTGAATCTAAACTTTAGGAGGGCAACGAACGCATGGGCACCTGCAGGGAGGCCGATGCCTGTTCTGACATCACTGCCCCAACCCCTGTCCCGCCCTGAATGTTTGCCATTTACCAGGAGACTGGCTGGCAAGGGCTCCAATCAAAGGCATTTCAATTGAAAATCACTTAGCTACTTGGCTTTCCAATAAACAGTGTACATTACATGAAAAATGGGCATGACTCAACAGTTAACCAAGTGAAATATTTGCCTTTTAAACGACATAGTACTTTTCCCAGGGAAACATAACAGCAGTTGAGCAAATCTTGATAACACAAGTCTCTTGCCATATATTTGCAGAATATTGGACCATTTCTGACCATAGGACAGTTTATAAGTTACCAGTAAAAAGTTTGCTATTTGTGAGCAAACAACTTAACATTAAAATAGAGCTGGCTTTTGACGAAGGCAATTAGCTTCTTCATGTTCCAAACACTAAATAACATTTTCCCATTAATTTTTAAGCCAACGTGGCTTTAACTTAAAATAAACTGTACATCAAAAGAATGGAAAATAAACAGCCAGGAACACAATTTGACGAATTGGATTTATTTAGTTTATTTATCTAAACAGGGACTGTCGGATCTCTTTAATAGGCTGACAGTTGCACTGGGCTGGTTAATAAAACATTCAACAGTGTCTTCAGCCAATATAGAAATGCAAATCCCATCAGAAATATTTTATTCATGAGGCAGTAATTTCAGTTACTACCAGTTCCTTTAAAAAAAAAAAAAAGCAAGCCCTCTGCAAATAAACAGTGCCATCTAGTGATGAACAATGAAGCCACATTTGTTGCAGGTTTATAGTCAATCTTTCAAAATCTTACCTGTTTTTATCTTTCCTCTATTTCTTAGGTAAGATCAAAGTGGCTAGGCAAAACAAACAAACAATAGGAAAGATGATAATAATTTGTTATGTCATTTAAGGAGGATTATCAGTAGACAACTCTAGTCAAACCAATATGCTTTATTGTCTTTTTTTTTAATAAAAAAGCAATTTAGCACAAAAATTTTCTCCTTCTGCCATAAAATGTCACTATAACTTTAATATCAAAAATAAATGAAATGAGTAAGTACATAGGACAAAATATTCCAACATAATTGCAAAATCCAATCAGGATCTAACACAAGTTTTTTTACACATACTTGTGTGTACAAACACACACTAGCATCAGTACACACTTCAACCTAGCCAAGCACAGCAGTGGACATGGCAGGTCATGATGGTCTACATGAGCTAAAGGCAATTGTCATTTTAGGAACAGTCACACAGGAAGAGTATTGGCGCTCGCAAAGTGAAGAAAATCTATTAAGGCCAACCACAAATTCAGTACATAAGACCAACAACAAAATATTTAATATACACTGCTGCTCCCTCAAGTATGCATCCTTTTTGGAGAAGGTCAAGGACATGAACCTTTACAGCTTCTTGGACTAGGAGACCAGAGCGACACACAAGCACAGATCAGCCCCCAAAAGGCATTAGTGCTGCTGAAAATAGATTTTGATTGCTTCCCTATCCAGTGTTGGCCTTTGAGATTATTGGAGTCTCTGTGAATAGAAGATTTACCATGGTCAAAGCATGGCATGAGAATCCTTATTGCAGGAAGGTTTTCTAAAACTTTTAGTTAATGCAGTATTAGAAATCACCTTCTTAAGAGAATAACTCCAAACAAGGAAAAGCATGTATGCATGCATAAATATAGCATTACTTCCTCCGTTAAGAAGTAGAGTTGAACTCAAATAACTAAAATATTCTCCAGTTTCTGATTAAGCAATATCAAGAATGTAAAAATGAGTTCAATTTTAGAGAAAGTATTTATAGTCACACATATCTGCTCGTCTTGCCAGCATTAATATATCTTCCATGTGAGAGTATCTTTGAAAAAGAAATCTCAGTTGTATTTAATTCTAGAATTGTAAAACCCCAATAAGGAAGATAATAACAGTATCTCCCTCATAATTGTTTGTGGACTGAATGAGTAATGCCTGTGATTTTTCTCAACTCACATTCTAACATAGAGAAGACATGGGGAAAAAACAACCAAAATGATGTGATGAGTCAAAATAAAAATGTTCTTTCAAGCATATTTTAATGAGAGTTATAAAACTGTTTGATACCTTTGTCTTGGTTATTTCACTTCTGAGAAACAGCCCTGGCAAGATAATCCTGTTCTAACGCTGCACAATAAATTATGGAGGGAGTAAATGGAAATAGATGAGGATTCAATACAAGCTGAACTAACATCTTTGACTGAAATATTATGCACCCAGTAAAATGATTAAGAGCTTACAGAAGTGGAAAATACTGAAGTCAGAACTTGTGTTTAAAAAAAGGTAGGTGGAAATGTGGACTGAACAACATAATTATTCTGTAAAATAAAATAATAACTATACAAGGGAATGGAGTAGGGAAGATTGGAAAGAAACAAACCGAAATATAAGATGTGGGCCTTTTCCTACAAGGTAATCGGGCTAAGGTGATTCACTCTTTTTTTCAGAATATTCTATAATGAGCAGGTTTTTTTATTTTTTAGATTTTTTTATTTTTATACAAGAGCTGGGATACAGGCCAGAGGCGGGGGAGGGTGAGAGGATTCACCAGAGACAGAGTGGGGAGCAGGACAGGCAGACGACAGAAATACACTGCTGAGGGGAGCAGCGGGCGCAATAGGAGAGGTCTGCTGCACCATGTGGGATTCTTGCCGGCCGGGATCGAACCCACACTGTCGAGGCTGCAGACAGCTTCATAGCAGGGAGCTCAAACCGCTGCGCCACCAGGGAGGCCCTGAGCAGGTATTATTTTTAAGAGAATCAAAGGATAAATGTGATTTAAAACAAGTGACAAGCATATTTATTAAGTGCATATAGTGGTGGAGGACTTCTTTTCTGTAATGGCTCTCTGCAGTCTGGATTTCTTTTTTCTTTTCTTTCTTTTCTTTTTTTTTTTTTTAAAAAAAAGTGGTCTTTTTTTTTTAAAGATTTAATTATTTATCCAAGAACTGGGGTACAGGTCAGAGGCACAGGAGGGTGAGAGGATTCACCAGAGACAGAACAGGCAGACAGACCAAAGACAATGCTGAGGGGAGCAGCGGATGAGACAGGAGAGGTCTGCCATGCCGTGTGGAATCTCCCTGGCCAGCTGGGAATCGAACCCGTGCTGCAGAGGCTGCGGACAGAGTCACAGCGCTGCACTCAACCCGCTGCGCCACCGGGAGGTCCTGGATTTCTTTTTTCTTTCTAGAATGTACTTAACGTTCCTGCAAGAAGAGAAGCTGATGCTGTAATTACATATTACCACAGACACTATCCAAATCTCTTTCAGGATTTTGCATAGTTTCTAAAGAATAGAAGTAAAAATATCCTGGGAAGTCATAAGAATAGAAAAGATAAAAATACAAACAGAAGCATTCAGTTCTTGACCTTTGACAAAAATCAAAATTTAAGAGTTCCTCTTTCTCATTTACACTTCTGTGGTCTATCTTAGACTTAAAACAACAACAATAACAACAACAACAAAGCCGGGGCCTCCCTGGTGGTGCTGGGGGTTAAGTCTCAGCACTATGAAGCTATCTGCAGCCACTGCAGCATGAGTTTGATCCCTGGCCAGGGAGCTGACCCACATGGCACAGCAGACCTCTCCTGTCTCGCCTGCTGCTCCCCTCAGCAGTGTATTTCAGTCAATCCTCCTGTTGCTTCACACTCCGTCTCTGGTGAATTCTCTCACCTCCACCCCCCACATATGGCCTACACCCCAACTCTTGTATGAATAAATAAAATAAATCTTTAAAAAAAAACAACACCAGAATACAGGTACTGGCTTCACTCATAAGCCCAGACACACAAGCTGTCCATTCACCTATCAAAAGAAAGTGCAGATAGCAAAGCAAAAGCTTCAAGCTGTTCGGCAACATCCTTTGAACCCTGACCTAAGGGACCAACTCTGATAGTCTGCGGGTAGTTGGGCTGCTAGGACCATTCAGCCTCACTGCTGAGACTGTCAATAGAAGCACCATTCTCTGATGTAGGCAGCTCTGCGCCAGGAGCTGGCTTAACAATCACATCACATAACCTGCCGAACAGGAAAAGGACAGCGTTCAGGCACCACTGACCTGGGGTGGAAGTGAACTTGAGGCTGAGGTGAGAAAGCTCTACTTCTAACACCCATTACCATCGAATCCTCCACCTCAAATCCTGTATATGTGTGTGTGAGTCCTTAAGTTCAGCTTTGCTCCAAAAATGAAATCTGCAACGATAGAAATCAACCACAAGATGGCGCGAGCACTCCAGCACTATATCCGCGCTGGCCAGGCATTCAATTCAACACATCCTGTCCTCAAACCTTTCAGAATTTATCCTGCCACATCACCTACGTGTTCCTTTCTTTTTCTACTAACTGACACTTAGTCGCGGGCCTCCCCGGTGGCACAGTGGTTGAGCGCTGGGTTGTGAAGCTGCCCGCAGCCTCTGCAGCTTCGGTTCGATCCTCGGCCTCATGGGTGAGGGCCCCACATGGTGCCAGACCTCTCCTGCCGCTCACTGCTCCCTCAGCAGTGTACTTCCTGCTCTGCTCTCACCTCTGGCTCCGGTGAATTCTCTCACCCTCCTGCGCTTCTGACTGTATCCAGTGCTTGTATAAATTAAAAAAAAAAAAAAAAAGAAATGAAACTTAGTTGAATATTTTATACAATGTTAGGGACTTTTTCTGTTTGTCTGTGCAAGTCTAGGGAATTTTTGTTTGTTTGTTGTTATTTTATAAAAAGCAAATCATAATCTTAAACTTGAAACAAACCCTCAACAATAGCTCCCCTCTTTTTGTCCTTCCTGGAGCATCCTGACATGACCACACCTGAAGCAATCAATTGGGAACAAAGAAATAAAAAGAACGGTTCAAATACATAAATTCCAATGTTTTCTAAAGTTGATTCCAAATAAAGAGGCTATTAGTAAATTTTTATGGAAATTTAAAGATGGGGGGGGGTGTTACACAGACTCATGGGGAGAACATCAAAACACGTGCTCAATTTATTTGCTTCTGTCCTGTCTGTAAAGAGTGGTGTTACTTTAAGGTTAATCATTTGATCTCCAGTAATCATTTGTCTTCCATTTTCTCTTATCAAAAAAGAAGGGGCTGGTACTTGACCTGCTAGTGACCTGATAATGCTAAATTACCCTGAGAATATAAGATGCCCCAGAAAGCTAAGACCAAAAACCAAGAAAAATGGAATTAGGTAAATGAAAAGAATTATCAGGAATAATGAAGGTGTGAAAGGGAACAGACCTGCGAGCACTGACTTCCCTTCACCCCCTACAATTATTACTACCATGTGTAGCCTGGATTTCGAAACTTTTCAAAAGGTATTTAGTCACTTCCAGATTAAATTCTATGACAGGTCACAGTAAACAGCAATTATTTTTTTCATTCTCAGATGCACATGCAGTCACTGCAGATAAGTAAGCATTAAAACAACACTGCAGTTGCAGTGTTTCCCAGTCCTGACAAAGTGAAGATGAACACAACCACTCTAAACAACTGAACACAATTATGAAGCAATGCTTTTAAAAAATGGAACACCAGGCAGGATAGGATTTCAAACTATTAGAGAGGAGTTTGAAGGGAGCCTGGCCATTGTCAAGGCTCTTTGGTGCAGGGTGGGCCCAAGTGGAGCTGAACTTAGGAAGCAGATGTTGGATGTGGGGTGGCTGAGATGGTTGAAGTTCAGCTGGGAAATGGATGCAAGAGAGACAGAATTCTGACCACAGAGTATGGCATTTGCTAGATGCTCCGGTCTGGAGGCCACATCTCAAAAGGAAGGCTACTGAAGACAGTAGACAGGCCCTAACGGAGCTTAACAATAAGCCTAGAAAGGAGTGACCTCATTGGTTCAATCATCTGCCTGCCTAAATAAGGCTCAATATTGCTGAAATAAGTACTGTGAAGAGGTGACTTTGATTCATGCCCACAGAAGCAAAGATTAATCGTTGGGAGCATGAAGGATCTTAGGTATTGCAAGGACATGGAGGTTGAGATGAACTGCTCTAAAGGAAACCAACAAAACCTAGGCTTTTAATAATGTAGGATCCACAACACCAAGCATGTGATAAAATCACTAGACATGTGAAGAAGTATGCGAATAGAACACAAAACCTGGAAGTTGACCTGGATTTCATTTAGTAGGCAGTGAAGACTCTAGGCTTCTGTGCAACAGCGTGACAGATTCAGACCAGTGTGTTAGAGACAATTTCAGAGCCATGCAGAGAAGGCTTGGTGTGGGTGGTGGCAGAGGAAGAAAGGCTGCTTCAGTCACCTAGACAGAGAGCTACGAAGGGTTCCAGAAGTGGCAAAGGAGGTGGGAGACACTGCAGAGGCAGGATTGTCATGCTCAGTGATCTACAGGATGTACAAGGTGACAGAGAGGACAAACTAGAGAGAACTCTAAGGTGACAACTATTTGTCAAATTTAAGTGTTTCTGTTCAAAGGGCTCTGGGGTAGAAATTCAGTAGACAGCACAACATAGGACTCAGGGGTCACCAAGAGGTCTGGTCAGAATGCAGGTTAGTATAATGTGGTCCTGGAAGCCACAGGAGTGAATGACAACATGGAGAAGAACAGTGGCGAAAAGAGGTCTCTAAGCAACTGGCACAGGAGGAGAGGCCAAGACAGAGGAGCAAGGGGGTAATGAGGTTTAAGAAGAAAGCATCAAGTCGCCCTATGTCCCTCCCTCAATGTCTCGATATCACAAGGGGTTAGGGGAGCCAATTCGGTTCTAATAAACAGAGATAGATGAAGGGCCACCCCTGTGATTTTTTTCTTGTCATTCTAGGTATGATATATCACCACAAGAAAGTTAACAAATATCTTTAAAGAGATCCTTTATTCCTTTAAAGAATAAAAGAATTAAATATAATAAATAAAAATCAAAAGGGAATTATATGGATATTTTCTAGTTTGTTCAAATACCTGATGTGAGGTGCTGTGTAAGAGGAGAAAGCTATAAAATGAGACAAAGGAACATTCACTTCTCATAGCCCTGCAATGCCTTCTCCACCAAAATGGAAGCCAAGGTCTTGACCAAGCCTACAGCACCCTTATCCATCTTTCTTCTGCCTCCCTCTGTAGCCTCAAGCATCTCTCCCCTTCTCCCTCTCAAGCCACAGAGACACCCTTGCAAAAATAGCCACAAAAGTAGTCTCTCCACCCAGTTCTTGCCTTCATTGTCACTTACTGCATTTCTCACCAACTGAACCAACTGAAATTGTGATACACAGGGATCCATTTATTTGTTTCTTGTCTTCCCCATAGAATTTAAATTCCACAACAGCAAGACCTTGATCTTATTCTGGCTTTTCCAGTGCCTGTTATTGTGCTATAGGACTTAGAAGAAGACTTGTTGAATGAAATCTGTAGACACTTGAGCCTCTCATGTGTTCTCTCATGGGTAAAATGGGGATGGCTGTCCACAGTGAGGGCTGGGAGAGAGATGTTTTCTGACTCAGTGAAAAGATGCCGTGGTGGTGAATATACACATAAACACACCCATCGTGAATGTGGCCCAGAAAATGACTTTTTAGGTCATAGTTGCTGGTTCCATTTTTCTTTATGATGGAAAATATACCTGAGAAATACTTACCCAAGTATACAGTAATCAAATACCTAAAGGATTAGATTAGACTCTTCAGGAAACAAAAAGACTAAAGATTCCACGACCTGATTTATAAACTGTAGAAGCAAGTGAGCTTTTGAAAACTTTTCAAGAAAGAAAGATTAAGACTATATTCAGAAGTATGAGCTGAAATGTGTCTACTGCAAGTCATCTGTTGAACTCCTAATCCTGAGCATCTCAGAATGTAACTGTGTTTGGAAATAGGGTCTTGAATTCAGTTAAAAGGAAGTCATTCTCCAACATGGATGGTGCCCTTGCAAGAAGAGGAAATTAAATCTGTATTTTCAAGAATCTATTGAAGCCCATCCCAGAGGAACATGCACTGAGAAGGCACACACGGAGCCCTGAGTGCTTTCGGGGCACCCATGAGCCTGCATTTGAAAGGGAGCAAACTCTGAGAGGCCCAAAACTGGGTTTCAAAATTCTAGTAAGTGCTAGATGCTTCCTAAATGCCACGAACCACCTTCCATAGCTCTATTTGTGAGTTGTGAATCCTGCATCCCTTCAACTGGGTCATCCACTAGCTCCATAGCACTGTTAGAGCCTCGAGTCAAACACAACAGAGGTATTACTTGTCTTTTGCACAAGCTCCCAAAGACCACACATTTAATGCTGCTCACAGTGTGGGGCGGAATATGTAAAATATAGGTGAAAATTCAGTTTAAAGATCAGTAAATATCCATAGAGGATGGAACTGGACTCACAAAATCTGTCTCGAGTTTTCCCATTTCTTGCTTGTAGCTTCTCATCCTGTTGCTGTACATTCCTCGGCTTTGGGGAGGGATCTCTCGGACTTCCAGATCCATCTGTTCAAGCTGGAAGAGTAAGAGAAAACATGACTCCAACCATGAGCTTATTCCTTATTTGACCGGAAGTATAGCGCTTAAAGGACTGATTCCAATTCCTCATTTTTCAGTAGGAACCAGCCCAAGGAGCTAAATGCCCATGTTAAATAGTATTGGGACTGCTTTTTTTTTTTTTTTTTAAAGATTTATTTATTTATGCATACGAGAGCTAGGGTGCGCCAGAGATAGGGGGAGGGGGGTGTTGAGAGGATTTACCAGAGATAGAGTGGGGAGCAGAACAGGCAGATGTACTGAAATACACTGCTGAGGGGAGCAGTGAGCGAGACAGGAGAGGTCTACTGTCCCGTGTGGGTCACCTCCCTAGCTGGAGATCGAACTCGTGCTGCAGTGGCTGCAGATAGCTTCATAGTGCTGCGTCCTAAGCCTTTTCACCACCAGGGAGGCCCCAATGTTGGGACTGCTTTTATGCTTCATCTATGTTTTATGCTTCATCTATGTTATTCTTCATCATTCAGCAAAGAATGTTGAGTGCTTGGCACCTGGCATGCAGGGTGTCAAAGCTCTTGCCGTGACCAGGATTTCTGTTAAATCATACATATTAATCCAAACAGCTTCAAGAAGAATGACCTTAATAACCTCATATATTCCATTGTGCAGTCCAACCTGCCCTGGTCTTTTGATCACAAACCACCAGAACGATTCTACCATTTCCACCAGTATTTCTACCATTAAGTCACAAATGTCAGCCCAGCCTTAGTGATTTGGTGAAAATTCATTTGGAAAGTCTTTTCTGATTAGGAAAATCACATACCAACAGATAAAGGACCTTGCCCCCAGCCTGATTCATTGTACTTTATAACCAGACATAGAGTCAAATAGATAAATAAAAATATGGAAAATCACACCACGCCCACTGAGGTCACAGCAAGACACTTACCCTAATCTGCTGTTACAGAACACTTTGGACACAACCTGATGGTTCAGACCATAGGCTTTCAAGTTGGACACGGCGGTCATGTTGCAGACGCCACTATTTAGTAGTCCTGCACCTCGGGCAGGTTTCTTAACCCTCCAGGTCTTACTTTCCTTATTTCTAAAGATAATAATTTTTTCTTTTTTGTAGTGCAGCTGTGAAGATTAAACGAGGCAACTCCCACAATGTGCTTAGAGCAGTGTCTCTTACTTAGCAATCACTAGATAAATGGCATCACTAGATGATGGGGAAGAAACACAGCAAGCAAAATACAAAGCATCAGAGGTTACTTATTTATACTTGGCATTGAAATAAAAAATAACTGCAACAACAAATTGACTGAGGCCACATCTTATAAACTCACCTTAAAAAATGGTGCCATGTCTGGTGCCCTTTACAGTATTCTAATAAGTTATCAGTAATAAATCTAACTTGTCTAATGTCAGAGACCAGAAAATGACAGCAGAACACAAGCAAACCAAGAAAACCACATTTCAATTCACACATGTCAATTTTATTAATAAATGAGAAGACAAGCTGAATTATACTTGCGTTAGACAATGAGCATTTAAATGATTGATGTCTCAACTTGAATGGGAAGCACCAATAAACTAAATAGTTACACTGCAAGGGAATCATTTAAAGCACTTCTCTGAAATCATCACGAAGTACTTGTGAAAAGGATCATCCAGACAAATAACTGCAAAGGTACATGCAAGTGAAAATCTGGGAGTGGGTGCATTTCTGTTTAAGACATTTCACAAGGACATTCAAAACTAAATTAAAAATAGGCAAGAAAGAAAAAAGGAAACACATGACAAGCACTTGAAGAGAAATCAGCCATGAGGCCACTCCGCGCTTATATCCTACTGCCACTGCATTCACAGGTCGATGTGGACACAGCAACAAGAAGAGCGGAGTGTCCAAGAGATTCACACAGACATTTATCCAGCAGAAACACAACCACTCCCAATAAATCAAATCAACAAGTTTTTGTCCCAGGTCCTCATCAAAAGTACAGTATGAAATCTAACAAGCACTGTCCTTTCCAAGGATGTTGTCAGAATTAAGTAAATCAGCTTTGATTGAAATTTCAGAAAAACACAAATATATATCTTAGACAAAATTTTTGGAAAAAGGAAACTTTCAAAAGAAATAAACATTAGAAGTTGTGCAGATGAGAAGGACAACAGCCAGCAGAGATCAGAAGTAGATCTTCTAATCTTCTAAAATCCAACAGCTAAAAAAGATCTAGCAAGAAGGAAGACAATTCACCACTTTAGCAGATGTCTGGGTGCAATGGGAAGCAATGGCCACCTATTCCTTCTGACCCTCCGTGGACGGCCCTGTTAACAAATAAGCTTCTGCAGTGCCCCATTTTCTAACTGCCCCCCTTATAGTCTCTTCTTAGAGATTAACAACACTTAGTCTACATAAGGGTTCAAGAAGATTCTGCAGAAAAACAATAACCAAAAAAATAGTCCAATCCCCAACTCTCTTTAAGCTACTGTTGCCCAAACGTATAGGGACAGGTAATAACAGTTAACAGAAACACACTGTGGGGAACCATCCCACGTATTTCAGTAAGTAATACTGAGAGAACACCAACAATACCCTTTGGTATTTATAAAAACAACACTCATCTGGGAGTATAACACAGTAGTGAGTTGAATCAGCTGCAATACTTGGCTTTTAAAACAAAAAAAATTGGAACACATTGCTTTTTGGTCTTTGGTTTGTAAATTTTTTTATATCAAAACTAGTCTTTCTAAGACTTCATTTCCCCATCTACAAAATGGGGGTAATATCAGTGTTTAGAATCACTCCTCCAAGGGTCTCTCATGGACTTTCAGGTCCTATTGAGCATACCAAGAATGCAAGGCTACTTTTCAGGGTTGGATTTGCAGGAAGCAAAGTTGAGGAAGAAAATAATGTGGACTTTTAGATTACAAGATGCCATAAAGTAGTGTGTTTCCCTGATTCCCCACTCTCCTCCTGCAGATATTCAACTGTACATAAAGGGACTCCTGTCTCACCCCTGTTGAATGGGGCTCAGAACCTAGGCAAGCATACTGAAACTCTGGAAACTGCTTTTGCTGTGAGTGATAAAGTCTTTTGTCTCTGACCTAGGAATGTCATGTCTCCCATTAGCATCCATGAAACTGTGCTCACTTGCTAACTTGTAAGTAGGGAGTAATCTCATATCCTTAACAATTTTTGACTAGTAATACTTGCCTTACAGGGTTTTGGTGAAATTTTTAATATTATAAAGCAAGTAATAGGCTGAATCCAGGTCTGGTACCCAGCATGCCTTTAAACAAGGATTGCTATTTATAGTTATTATAAAAAGTATTAGGAATAAAAATGAGAGGTCAACATTTAATGAAACACCTTTATTAATAAGAATAAAATTGCATGGAGCTACTAACTTCTCTGCAATTGAAAACTGATGAATTCCAAATTATAAAATGTTAATCAGTAGAGTTTCACATTCCTACAATGAATAAAACAGGCTAAAAGGAGGCAGCAGTTGAAATGACCCTGGCTGTGTTAAAATATATTACTAAGTCTGTACATACCAGTTCTTTTGCTTCTTCAAGCTGTTTCTCCACATTTGCAACCATCTGCTTCTTCTCATCTGAAAGGAAAATAATATCAAGGAGATGCTAAGGATACAAATTTAATATTTTATAAGTTCTATATGTATACACCTTCTTCCTTTCTGGCGAATCAGATTAGGGAGTTTTCATGTCAGATAAATGACCATGATTGTTTGATGGGTCAGGAATCATGTTAAGTCATTGGTTCTAGACTACCTGAAAATACATCATCCTATGGAACACCTAATTATAAAGAGATGTCATGATATTTTCAAGAGAAACTAAACCTATTATGTCAGGAACAGCAGATTTAGAGGTAGTTTGGGGAAAACTGTAAAATTACAACTCTAATGAATTGGGGACAACGGATTATTAAAACTTAAAAGTCACCCACAAAAACTATTTCAAAAACTGGAAAAATCTAACATTCCTTTAAAAATTGTATATTTGTTAACATTAAGAACTGGGTCGAATGGAAGAAATATTTAGTGTCGGGGCTACTGAGTCCAAACCCAAAGCTTGAAATGAACCCAGAAACTGCCAGTTTACTGGCCTTTCAAAAGAATAGTCAACACTAAGTGGGCAGTATTTACTTGAATAGTAATTCCGTTCTCCTAGCTCCAAGTGCCTTCTGTTTGATCCACCCGAGCTGGGGGGCTAGATATCATCTAAGGTGTTTCGGGTGTATTTTAAATATTTCCCTAAAGAAAAATACATATTTTAAATCAAAATATAGCTTGATTTTTCCTCTTTGCAAAAGCTAAATCTACATATGGTAAGATTAGAAAAAAATTAGTATATAATCCCAGTCTATTGGTTGCTGGCACATCAATTCATGCACCATCTCCACATAGTTACAATAGAATCACAGTGTATTTTTGTGATAGAACAGAATATGAAATAAAAAAAGCCCATCTGGGACCAGGAACAAGATAATACATTTACACATCAGAAGGAACATCTCCTCTTCTTGCAGGTACTCCGTAGTTAGGAAAGTCCCTGGCAAGGACCTCCAGGACCAGTTTAACAAAACAAAACAAAGGAAGACTTCTCTTCAGATCCGTCCTCAGCTGTATAACTAATATCCCTCCCTCCCTTCCACTGTCACTTCTCCTTCCGCAACGCCCCTTTCCCTTCCTATGATCTTACCCCTCCCCACCATTCCACCAAACTGGCTCTCATGAAGACGAATGACCTTTCCTTTGTCTAAAGGGATGGGCACTCTTTGGACCTATTTGTATTTAATCTTTTTTTTTTTTAAGATTTATTTATTTATACAAGCACTGGGTACAGTCGGAAGCGCAGGAGGGTGAGAGAATACACCAGAGCCAGAGGGGAGAGCAGAGCAGGCAGACTGACGAAGTACTCTGCTGAGGGGAGCAGCGGGCGCGCCATCTGGGACCCTCGCCCAGCGGCCGCGGATCGAACCAGCACTGCAGAGGCTGCGGGCAGCTTTGCAACCCAGCGCTCAACAGCTGCGCCACCGGGGAGGCCCCTGTATTTAATCTTGTGGCATCTGCCACTCTGCTCTTCTGGTCCTAGAACTTTGCTCTCCTGGCTTCTCTGGCACCCTGATCTTGTGATTCTTGGGGACACTGTTGGCTCAGTGTCCTCTGCTGAGTACCCTCTTTTTTATCCTTCGAGTGCCAGTGTTCCTCAAAGTTAAACCTTGTTTCCCTTCTCTCATGACTATGGTCTCTGTCTCTGGACAATTTCACCCACTCTCATCTTGAACCAACCTAAACCTTCTGATCTAATCCTGACATATTTCCAGGATGCCATGTTTGCATAATCCAGTGCTTATGCCCATCCCCACTGTCTATCACCTGGCCACCTGGCTATCTGCTCTACAAGCCCTCTTCATGAAGCACTACCTCTTTGAAGTCTTTCCTAACCCAACCTAAGAGTTAACCAACCATTTCCTCTTAAGAAAACACCTAGACTCTTACATAATCCTAATGATTTATCTCTCTCTTATATGTCTGATTTACCTTCTGGCTTGGTGACTCTGAGAAGACAAGAATCTGTCTTAGTCATCTTTAGAGTCCTAAAATCTAACACTGAGCCTGGCATATAATCATTTCTTGAGGAAGGATAGTAAATTGAATAAATAATGTAGAAGAGTAGAAGCAATCACAAAAGAAGCTATGAGACCAGCTACCCTTCTTTCCCCATTTAACCTTCCTAAAATGTGGCTTTGATGGGTTCACTTGAGCCTAGCAGTTCAGGGCCTTTACATTCCAGACCCAAGTAACTTTGCCAACTTTATTTCCAACCACCAGCTCTCCAGTGGTGTCTCTATGCTAACCAGACATTTCGATACCACTCAAGCACATCTCTTTTCTCTGCTCCATGTCTTTACTCAAGCAACACTTAGCATCCTCTGAATATAAAAGAACCGATTCTGGCTAACCCAAGCCAAGAAGGGGAATTCATTAGAATTCATTAGGGGAGCTCACAGATTCATCCAAAAAAACTAAGGTCCAAACTCAGGGAGGATAGTGCTCAGGAGCCAGGGGACTGAGGGAGGAGGAACTCAGTGAAAGTCTCTGCTAAAGAGGAGTCTCAGGCAGCAACACCATCCGCTCTTGCTGCTTTGCTCTGCTCAAATTCCTGGCAAAAAATTCTCTGAATGTTCGTGTTTGGGAGCCATGTTTACCTCTTGACTTGGGTAGGACACAGTGACACTTCTCTAATCCCCCTATTTAGCCCAGACAAGTACATGGTGGTAGTCACTAAGTGCTAAGTGAATGCATGAATCAGTCTTAGCACTCAGCAAGTATTTGTGGAAACTGAGATCTTAAAAGAAAACTTGCATGAGTGAGGTACAGCAAATTTTCCTTTATGAAAGAAATAATTAAACTGAGATGGGAGGTGGGAAGAAGAATACAAGTAGATCATTTTCTCATGCCATCCATCTCATGATGGCACCATCAGAAGTAATTTTGGAGCAGTGAGGTCAAGTAGTATCACAATTAATACAAGGTATAGAATAAATATCCATGAATTCATGGATATGACTGGACAAGTAAATAAATGGAGAAAGACAATCTCATCTCTATTAAAAAAATTCCAAATAATTTACATAGCCACCCAGCCTCCACAGTGGTGGAGTATGACCCCTTATTCCTTATGTGTGGACTATGTATTTGACTTCCTTCCCAACAGTATGGGGGAGCAAGCTAGGTGAGTAATCTTCCAGTGGAGAAAATTGACTGCCTCAGCCAGGTGACCAACGAGAACATGCATAGTTACGACATCAATATGTACCTTTGCTGTGATGTGATGAAAATGGTGTTTCACTCGGGTTTTTTCTCCCAAAACCTAAAACCCCAGTTTGGTCACCAGAAAAACAATGGGTAAATTCCAATTAAGGAACATTCTATAAAATATCTGACCAGTATTACTTTTCACTGCAAAGTTGTTAAAGATAAGGAAGAGTCTGGGAAACTGTCACAAGTAAGAGAAGCTTAAGGAGGAGTGACACTAAGTGTTTCATGGTGTTGTGGATGAGATCCTGGAATAGTAAATGGACATCAGGTCAAAAACCAAGGAAATCTGAATAAAGTATAACTTCAGTTCATAATAATGTATCAATATGGATTCACTGACTATAATACAGGTGCCAAATCAACACAGGATACTAAAAATAGAGAAAACTGGCCTGGAAATACAAGAATTCCGTTGTATCCTTGTGGGTTTTTGATAAATCCAAACCTGTACTAAATTTAAAAGTTTATTTGCAAAAAAAAACAATGAAGTCATTTAAGTTAACTGAATAGTTGAAGGAAGAGAGGTACACTAGGATTAGAGTGTGGGCTGGTATGTGTTTACCCACTCGAGTCTTAGTCACTCTGCGTCAACGCACTCTTCACCTTTGAGTTCCTGAATTAGAGCCAGAACCGCCCCTTCAACCCTAAGCCTCCAGAACATCAGAAACATAATGAAAATCAAATATGTAATTTGAAATAATCTGGTAGCTACATTTTAAAAAGAAACAAGTGAAATTAGTTTTAATAATTTTTAGTGTTAATATTTAATTTGATGTATCCAAAGTACTATCATTTCACTAAGCAACAATAACCATGTTTCAAGTATCCAGTAACTACAAGTGGATATTACGGCTCCAGAGTCACATATATTTTATTTTATTGATTTTTTAAAAATTTATTTTATGTATACAAGAACTGGGGTGCAAGTCAGAGATGTGGGGGATGAGAGGATTCACCAGAGACAGAGTGAGGAGCATAACAGGTGGATCTATTGAAATACACTGCAGAGGGTCTCCCCTGGTGGCGCAGCGGTTGAGCGCTGGGCTGCGAAGCTGCCTGCAGCCTCTGCAGTACCGGTTCGATCCCAGGCCACCAGCGAGGGTCCCACATGGAACGCAGATCTCTCCTGCCACCCACTGCTCCCCTCAGCAGTGTACTTTGGTCCTTCTGCCTGTTCTGCTCCCCGCTCTGGCTCTGGTGAATTCTCTCACCCTCCCAGTCTTCTGACTGTACCCAATGCTTGTATAAATAAATAAATAAATCTTTAAAAAAAAGAAAGAAAGACACTGCTGAAGGGGGCAGTGTGTGAGACAGGAGAGGTCTGTTGCGCCATGTAGGTCAGGTCCCTGGCCGGGGATCGAACTCCTGCCGCAGTGGCTGGTGATAATTTGATAGCTCTGAGACTAAGCCCTGCGCCACCAGGGAGACCCATCACTTATATTTTAAGCAAACCATAGTATTCATAAATGAAAGCAGAATTCTCTCACCACAACTACTTTGCAAAGGCAAAGAAGAACAGAACAACCTTTCTGCCCTCTTCCAAGGCTATGCTTAAATGGTTTTCAAAGCCTCTAGGGCTTGGCATGACTAATCTGCTAGACACCAGCATCTCCTTCCATAAAGGACAATATTATCCCACCACTTCCACTTCTCTCCCTCCTGGAGGGACTAAGTCCAAAGCCAGATTCCAAATTCACTTCCAAAAGTTGCTAATCTTTCCTCTCCCTTCAAATATAGGTGTACATCAAGAAAATTCACCTAACTTTAGTCTAGGCACAGAAAGGAAGCAAGAATTGAGGTCTAAGGTTTCTTCATGAGTCCAGTTAATATCACAATCTGAGGAGCTGGTCCTGATTCACTCTCCCAATGGGTGTCTTCAGCGGCAACAATAATATCACTGATGGCTAATTTATTGTGTATTTTGGGGGAACACGTGCTAGTGAGGTAGATGCTTTATTTCCTTTGAATTTTATAGCATGAAACCCCCCTCCTCCAATTTTACAGATGAAAGAGGCAGGCTCAGAGAAGTCAAACAAGTTGCCCAAGATTATACTTGTAGTATGCAGCAAAGTTGAGATTCTAAACAGATCTGATTCTGTCTGAATCATACCCAATGTGCCCTAATTCCACTCTTGGTATTTCTGACTACAGCCAGTGAGTGAAAGGATTCATAATAGAACATTTATATCTCTCTGAATGGTGAGGGAAGCAACAAATTGCAAGAGAATATTTTGTGCAAAATACTTCGGGAAGACTGCTTGATGTGATACAAGCGCTGTACCTATAAAGCATCCCCCAACTTAGATTTCTCACCAGAGGAAAGGGAACTTCACAATTAGTATGAATTGAGGCTTCCACTGATCCATTTTCCTGACTACTACAGAGCAGTAATCCTTTAAATCAAATTTCAAAGACAGTGCCAGAAGAGTATTAACTAAGCAGGGATTGACCCACTTCATTAGTGCAATTACTAAAGTTAGCTTAACATTCAAACACTTAAGTCTAAGAACAAGTCTTTTTATTGTTTAAAACATATCACAGAGTTATTAAATTGCTTTTTTAAAAATAAAGTTTAAAAAATGTTCAATCTTTTCTCTTTGGAAGAGAATATACTGTACATGCCCAACAGAGTGAAGTTAGCTAGAGTCAATCCTACCCAATTGATTTTAATTTAAATAATGTTGAAGAATAAACCACTTTGGCTGAAAAATGTCTCTTATTTTTACTTAATGTAAGTAAATTATAGTTCATCTCTTTTGGGTCACCTCTAATGATGCCCAGAGAAAGGGATTATAATTACTTTTAATCATAGTGTTGTGCCACGGTTGTACATATTAATTTCTATTAGTCCACAGACAGACATCTAAAATGCACTTTTCCATTTTTTTCCTACTTATCAATTGAAACAGATTACAAGGTGAACAAGTACATGTGATTATAAAGAGAGAAGCCACTGCATTTTTAAGAATGACTATTATTTAATTATTCAAATCAGTAAGTATTTTTCCACTGTCAGCTATACAGCCTCCTTTCAATTCTAATGAAGCTACTGTGTTTGAGTCTCACATGACACTACACCTAAGGACAGTCAAGGGGCTTTATTTTAAAAAATCAAAGGTTTCCTTCTAGGTGGTTAGAATGGTAACATTAAAATATAAAGGCAAGAAAAAAATCAGTCATAACAAAATCTGTATTCTTGGAAACCGTTTTTACACTTTGTACCCAGGGATGATTTTGTTACTTTATAAGACAGTTTCCCAATACAAAAGCTATTAGCCTAAACAAAAAATGTTTCTATTGTTAAAACTCTTATAATTACAAATGAACAAAAATCCAACTGAAACCACAAGTCTTGAAATTCTGAGGCTTTGGGACTGAAGTCAAAGGAAGTAGTCTCCAACAATAATGACAATAAAATCAAGATGATCTCAGGAGAAAAGCAGAACTGAAGAGAAGAGGCGAGGTGATGGATCATGAAGTGATGAGCCAACAGCCACTTTCTCCACAAAAAATCTCCAAGGCAGCAGTGCTCGGTGGTATAGGCTACCTTGGTTCTCTCCTCTTGTTCCCTCACTTGGACTCATAAACCTCTTTAAGACATCATCCATCTCCTCCAGAACTAACTGGGACTTCAGAAGATGGGTGGGGTGTAAGTTCAGAGATCCTGGCTTCAAGCAAATATCCCTATTAACAGAAAAATAGGTGGGGGGGGGGAAGAAAAACAAAGAAATAAAGGAAGAAAATTATTTAAAAACACACAAGTTTCAGGGGAGGCAGGGAAAATTTTGCTCCAGGTGAAATCATTGGTGTCATCAAGGATGGACTTACAAGGTGGACATTGAAGTTGCCCACCAGTTCACAGTTCATGAAACATTCCCTTTTCTAAACTTTACCTCCCAGGGCTAAGTTAGAGTCACTTTTAGCAGCTGGGTGATGACTCAATTTCCCTAACAAAACTATGCCCAAAAGTAACAATTGTATCTGCAACTAACTACTCAAGTTAAACCTGCATGTAAAGAAAGGTAAATCCCAAGAGGATGTCTTACAAACAAAAATTACCAAATAACCTATTTCTATATCTGTTCTCTCAGTTAAACACTTTTCTTCTGAGCCAGCATAGCCCCCACCTTCACATAGTTGACAGTTGGTCATGGATTAAAATTTGCTAAAACACCAAAACAAAGGAAAACACTTCTAGATGGGAGTTATGGAATTTTAAAAGGTAGAACAAAAAAAAAAAAAAAAAGGTAGAACAATTAGTCTGTACCAAGATCTACACAAAATTGGGTTACAGGCTCCCAAGAAGGATGAGAGACAAGAAATAAGGTTGGGGGTATGGAAAATACTAATGATAATAGCAGTTAACACCAAGAAAGAACTTCACATATGTTAAATCATTTAATCTCACAGCAACTCTATGTGAGACACTACAGTTCTCCCCATTGACGAGAACAACTTTTGGGAGAGGTTGAGAAACTTACCTAAGTGAACAGTTTCAAGGTATCATGACTTTCAACCCTATTCTGCCGCTAATACCATTGTCATTAGCAAAACTGCGTGACTACAGAGTGCAGACCCTTAACTTGGGTACTTACATTCATTCTCTTTAATTCCTCACATCTCTATATTTTATAAAAGAAACGAAACAAAACAAAGACTCAGAGGAACGTTCCCAAAGTTGAGCAAGTACCCTACAAGGTGGCGGAGTGAGGGTTCGAGTCCGGCTGGCTCAGATTCCGAAGGGTCTTTTTACTGCACCCCAAAACCCAGCTTAGACTGTCTCTCTAACCCCAACCAAGTTGAGTTCCATCTCTCCGGGGGATGGAACTAACTCACTCTGGCTTTGCGCCTCAGAGATACACTTGCTTCGGCGGCGTTCCACCGCCCCGAGCCGCCTCCCTCCCGGCCACCCCCGCCAGGCCGGGCAGAGCTCTCACCAGGCGGGAGTCGGGGGACCCTCGCAATCTTGCTGGTGATCTCGGCAGTGAGCACCGCGAAGTCCTGCTCGTAGCCTTCGAAGTCGGACGACATGGTGGCTCCGGAGCGATCGGCCCGGGTCGGAGCCTAGGTCAGGGCGGGGGTCACGCGGGAGAGTGGAACGCGGCGCGGGGACCCCGGGAGACGCCCCGGAGAGCAGAGCGGAGAACCGGGGACAGCTCCCAGCCGGCCGCTTCCTGGTTGTTCTTCGCAATCTCGGTCCTCCGGAAATTGGCCTGAGAGCGCCTTTTACTTTCTGCTTGGGCTTCCTGATGAAGAATTTCACCAAGAAGAAGCACGTCTGCCTGGGTGTAAAAACGCCTACGAAAACACAGGGGATCTCAGGAATCACTGGAAAAAAGGTTTTGTTTCTCTAGGTTCTGGACAGCGTCTCCAGCTCCCCAAGGCGCAGGTCACGGGCTCTTGCTTCCCGGGGGAAGTTTGACGTGGCGGACCCCCCCGGAAGTGGCTGTGCCGGAGCCTGCGCGCGGGGCCCGGGCCGGGAGCCGCAGCGAGGGCGCTGGCGGGGCGGCGAGCGGGTCGTGGCGGGCTCCGCGCTCCAGCCTCTCGCAACCTTCTGCTTTGCTGCACTGGGCCGCCTTTGACCGAGTGATCCGAGGAGAAGAAAACCTGTTCCGGGTGAGCCAGGCGCCCCGGAAATGCGATGGCTGAGGCGCGGGCTCCAGGGACCGAGCTGAGGTGGGAGTCCAGGCAGGACGAGTAACCACGGTCCGGGCGGGCTTCGCCCCACGCGAAAGAGGCCAGAATCTCCACAGTGTTGAGCTCAGCAACGCTTACCGGGATGTGCCGCCTCTGAGGGAGGATTTCAAGTCCTTGGCGACGCGGGCGGGAAACGGAGGCACCAGGCGGAGGCATCTGTTGCTTGTGAATTTCTGTCTCCTGCGTAGCTCAGATCTTCTCCCCGCCACTCGCTGCAGACCCGTCGGAAGTCGCTTTCTGCAGATCTGCGCTTTTGCCTTCCTGCCTTCTTCCTCCCTGGCTGCTGCAGGCACCTCCTCTCCCCCCTGCCGCCTTCCCCCCAGCTCCCCAGCACATGTTCTCATTCATGTTCACGCTCAGGTACGCCTTCAGGCGCGAGTTCACACACTGCTGTCCTCCCCTCCCTCTTGCTGCCTTTCACTGCTTTCACGCACGTATCTTTTACCTTTGCCCCAAAAGATCCTGATGTTGGTGTTTGGGGAGCAACCGCAGCCAAGTGATCTAGACCATGCCTGGTATACAGGACTTCACTGGAGACTCAGCTTAGACCTCCGTAAAGTGAGTTTGGTGTCTTGGTTTATTATGGGTTCAGCTATGACTTACTTGTGACCTTGGTCTCCAGTTTTCCTGCGAAGAAGGAAGCCAGATTAGATTACTCCCGAGGCCCTGCTTCCCGACTCTGAAAGTCTTTCTCTGCTCAAACCATTTACTGAACGTTGGACGGTCAAGGTTCTGACAAGTTGGGAACAAGCGAATAGCAACTATTTTAGACTCGCATATACATTTTACGTACTATTCAGACTTGAACCTGTATTTGGATAAGATCAAAATAGCTCTTTTTGGTATTGGACTAGATACTCACCCAAAGTAATGCACTTGTGAGGTTGCTTTGGTTAGGTAATTATTGGTGTTGACAAAGACAGGATAATAAAGTGTTTTAGTGAACTTTCTCATTTTGTTTTCTTTAGATTGGGTTTCAAACCAAGAGACTGGATTCTCCTAGTTACCATAAAGAGCTGTGCGTGTGTAACAGTGAAAATGGCATAATCTGCACTAACGTCCCACAACTCGAAGGCATGACAGTTCAGGAGCACACGTGGACTTGTGGCACATGGAAATGTGTACACAGGAAAAGGAAATCTATAATTCTTTACAAATAGGGAGACATTCTTCCTCACCAAAATGGGTGCATTCTGCTCAATTATCAAGTTTGAAAATCTCCAAGAATTAAAGAGACTGTGTCACTGGGGTCCCATTATAGCTCTTGGCGTTATAGCAATATGCTCGACAATGGCCATGATTGACTCTGTGTTGTGGTACTGGCCCTTACATACCACTGGAGGAAGTGTGAATTTCATCATGTTGATCAATTGGACTGTCATGATTCTTTATAATTACTTCAATGCCATGTTCGTTGGTCCTGGCTTTGTCCCTCTGGGATGGAAACCGGTAAGAAAAAGATTCCTTACCATGATGTGTCTGATGATAATCCTTATTTAGTTTTTTCCTCATCTGCCAACCAATAATAGCAAACAGCCATTTTGCCCTGGTAGAGACTACATTTTTCTAATAATTGATCCTTTGAAGGTCAAAGACTTTATTTCAAACCTGTCTGAAGACATTGATCTAAATTAACATTTCCTAAAGTGATTTCATTGAATATTTGTCCTGTATTTAAAAAACAAACAAACAGGGAGAGGGAAAGTCCATGGTTTAAGTGTTTCAGAAACACTGCATTTCATGCACCCCTCTTACAATTTCACAATGTGGTTTGGCTTTGGGATCTTTTTTCTTGTAATACATTAACAGCCTTCAGAGCTGAGAAAAGCTCTTTAGAAACTGCTGGTTTAAATCATAAGGTGTTGAAGTTATGGCAGCCACACCATTGCATTGGAAAGTTGATTTTGTGGCTACTTCAAGTTGTTAAGTTTTTGCTCCAGAATTTCCATATCCCTTGCTGAGGGACATCCCTTGGTAGCTTGTTAGAACTGCAGAATCTCGGGCTGCACTCCAGATTTATGGAATCAGAATCCGCATTTAACAAAAACCCCAGCTCATTCTCAGGTACGTTCAAGTTGAAGAAACAGGAGCACACTAGTTGAAGTGGGTACAGAGATGGGTAAGACCCAGTTCATATTCTGGAAAACCTACCTCTGAGGAGAGAATCCAAGGTCCTTGTGAAAATAACTAAACTGTAGCGTGGAATGATGAGTGATGTTGAAGTTGGAAGGAACTAATCCTTTTCAGATGGAGACCTAAGGAAGGAGGGGGAATGTATGCAGAAAATGGGGAAGAGGACATTTCTGCTTGAGGGAATGGTGGGATCCGGAGTTTTGACACCATGGACAGCCTGGTTTGACTGGAAAAGAGATGGCCTCCTGCAGATAATCCTGAAACCAAGGCAGGTCATAGTAGCCTCACATACATGAGAAATTGTGAAATCATGGGGAGTCATTAGAGGTTTTCAAGCAGAAATCTCACACTTGTGACATAGGAATATTATTCTGCAATATACGGTTTGAATTAAAGAGAAACTACAGTGAAGGAGAGTAGTTTGATCGAAATGGCTCAAGAGAGGAGCCAGATATCTGAAAGGAGTCAACTCTGATGTTTGAATCCCCACTCTAAAATCCTTGCCCACTTTGCAGGTACGTTTTCTCTGTACTCCTCCCATTATGTCAAGATTCTGGATCTTAGTAGAACCAACTAATCCTTGGTCATACTGGATCTGGATAGAGCCTGGAGAAGAGAAACTACAGATCATTTCTGGGTACTCAGGAACTGGCACTGCTGTTAGCAGAAATTCATTATTTAAAAAGAGTGTAGCCCAAATAAAAGGGCTGAAAATTCAAATTAAGATTCTATTCTTCCCCCCATCACCCAAAAAAAGTCACAACATTTATTCATTAGACTTGAATAATGATTATGTTCAGATATCTGATATAATTTTGTTTCTATTTTGCTGCCAAGGAAAACTCTCAGGATAGCATGTACCTCCAGTATTGTAAAGTCTGCCAAGCATACAAGGCACCACGGTCGCATCACTGCAGGAAGTGTAACAGGTACTGTGTGTCTGCTCTGCGTGGGGCGGGTGGAGCTACTTGATTACTGGTCTTCTGTGAATATTTCTACCATGCCACTCCTAGTTTTATTAAAGATATTTTTGAAATATTTAAGCGTCTAGAACCACAATTGTACTCGTAAATGAGCCATCCTAATAATTTGCACTCATTTTATGTTTTAAGTGGAGAGAGATTTTTCTAGAACAATACAGATTGACTTAGCTTCATTCCCTACCAAGAGCATAGTAAAAATTTCACCTTCGAGTTGTTTCCAGAGATCAGGATTAATTGTGCTTTTTAAACTGTCATATATTGCCTAGCTTTAGAGTTGTCCCGAGTTTAAATTACAAAGACGACCTACTTTGTTCCTTATTTAGTTGACTGACCTTTAAGGTGTGTACAAATACAATAATTGAATCCAGATGCCTATTATCTCAAGTCTTTTAAATCAGAATCTTAATGGGAAGGAAACGGAATCACTACAAAAATGTTATGTAAGCAAGAACCTTTTTAAATAAACAGCTTCATCCACTGCTTAATAAGAAATTCATGGTGGTAACAGTGAGGTTTAGGGGAACCGTTGGTGGTGAATGAAGTTCACTGGGAGGCCAGGAGATTTTCTTCTAGCAACAATAAAGGAAGCACAGTGAGACTTTGCTTACTCTACTCTATTTCATATTCCAAAATCAGCTTGCTTAGCTCGGGGATTCCACATCTGAAGGATGAGAACAGGAAGGAAGGAAGTTACAGGCATCTGTAAGGTCCCATTAACCCCAGTGGAGATTTATAAGTGACTGTTGAGACTCTTGTTCTCCACATCCATCACTGCATTTCAGAGCTCAAGGAAAACCAGAAACTATGCTCATTTTTCTACAGTGAACCTCTCAATGGCTTCCTGACTTCTCTAAACAAACTTACCCATAGCAGACATCTTTTCTTTGGGAGCTGTTACAGAACCTGCCCTTTAAATTTAAAAGAAGTTCTGTTCAGAGCTGTTTAAAAACTCACAGAGATTTGTCTTTCTGTTCATGAAATGTAACTCCCCTGTGAAATGTAACTCCCCTGTGACTCAGAGATATGCTGAATTTTTTTTTTTGGCTTGATATTTTGAAGACCAAAGTTATGGAAAATTGATGATGCTGCATGTTTTATGTAAATTTTTCTTGTTAGATGTGTGATGAAGATGGACCATCACTGTCCCTGGATCAACAACTGTTGTGGCTACCAAAACCATGCTTCCTTCACGCTCTTTCTCCTGTTAGCACCGCTGGGTTGTATTCATGCTGCCTTCATTTTTGTTATGACTATGTACACCCAGCTGTATAATCGGGTAAGTGAAAGTGGTAGTTACCAAAATTATGTGAGAAGTCCCTTTTTGAAAATATGCTGTCTATGACTTAGGAGGGAAGACAGGACATTTTGCCTTGCCTTGTTAGGGATTCCTTTTAAACAAGCATTAAAACTTAATTTTTCAGATGAAGGATTATTTTGTTTTGTTAACTCACCATATGTGCTCTAGTTGAAGTCGATAATTATTTTAGTACTATATATATAATTTACTGGCTTTCAGACTTGGCAGCTGTGCTAAGAATAATTAGAAAAACAAAAGAACGAGAGAAAGGTAGCACTGATGCTTCCTTTTCCATCCAATTCATGTGGCAAGTTATTCTTTTGTTTGTTTCAACACCAGTGCCCTGGAGGGGGTGGCTCGTGGAGCAAGCATGGGTCCTCAAATACCCAGCAAGAGATTGAGTTGATTTATGGGCAAGTGGGCATGAGCTAAAGTTCAGGGGTCTCACAAATTCAAGTCCCTCAACGGACCCAGAAGTTAAATGAGGACACAGGCCTGATGGGCCCATGGCAAACCAGAGAAGATACGTCCTGCACAGAGCAAACAATCCATATTCGACTATAGCCAGTTTATGATGCTAAGTCTTCTATTTTTTTTTTTTTTTTTTTGAGAAAAATCTGAAAATCCTGATTTTGTTTTTTAAAATATGAAATCTGATTTTTAAATGGTGTCACCTATTTTTTTTAAATATTGTAGGCAGTATGTACCTGCAGGCCGTATTTGACTTGCATTTTGCCAGTTTTTAACTCTGGATTAAACTCTTCCCCTGTGAGGGAAGAAACAACTGACTCCAAAGCTCTTTTGTTGCTGTGGAAGATTACTGGAAATATATTACTATAAATAGAGAAGAGCAAAGAACAGGGGAGATGCAGTTACGAGTGGTGTCTGGTGTTGTCCGTACATATTAATGTTTGTGGAGTCTTCCTAACACTTTCTAGGGAAATAATATAAAACAAAAAATGTGACATTTGAGAATAACGAAATGATACGGTGCCAAAAGTATGAGCTCAAGCCCCAGTGTTAATGGAAACAGCTCTGTCTGCTCTGGCCATAGTGTCAAGTTGTCACGTGTTGATCTTCTTACCAAGTTGTTTTAAATATTACAGTAGACTCTGACCATTTACAACAACCAAGTATTTCGAGTGTGTGCTATTGTTGTTTGTAGCTCTCCTTTGGGTGGAACACGGTAAAGATTGATATGAGTGCAGCCCGGAGAGACCCTCTTCCAATTATTCCGTTTGGATTAGCTGCATTTGCTGCCACCTTGTTTGCCTTGGGATTAGCGTTAGGAACAACTATAGCGGTTGGAATGTTGTTTTTTATCCAGGTAAGTTCCTTGGTTATGCTTGTCTCTAGCCAAACGTTGTCAAGTCATTGGGGCTGATTGTAATGAAGTGATAAGGGCTGCATTTAAGTATCCAGTGTGAAATAGAAGTTATTGTTACTTGTTCCATCTAGTTAATTTAATCTTCTCTGGCTTAGTCAGATAATTTTCAAGTATCTTTGCCAGAACTTACAAATTACAAGGTAATTGATTTAATTTTTAAAATGTTGCCTTAGAGCTATGCGGCACTTTATAGCTGAGAAAGTTCTTCTCTCACTTAGTTTCTTTTGATCTGCACATCAACCCCAAAGAGATTGAAAAGGAGCATTATTTTCCCTTCCTTACAGATAAGTAATTGAGTCACAGAAAGATTAAGTAATGTACCCAAGATCATCCATTTGTATATTCAGAAAATTAACTATTAATGTTATTTTATGATAGCACATATTTAATCATAATAATATAGCTGACATGTATTGAGTACCTTTGTGCAAGACCCTGTGTAGGAATTTTTCATGATGTCATTTAATCTCCTTAACAACCAAGTGATACAAATGGTATTTAATGCCTATGATCTGATGTATCACCTGACGCTGCCTTAATGAAGAGGGCCGTGCCCCCAGGGAACTCACAATTAGGAGTAAACTGTTGACTGATACAGGGTCATGTGTCTATCACTGAGTCATGTGCAAAGCGCTCTGAGAACACAGAGGGCAAGGCTGTGGGCTTAGCTCTCTTCACTCATTTAATTCCCTTATTCCCTCTTTGAAGGCCTAGTGTGGGCGGGGTATTGTGCTGGGCCCTTGGGATATGACAGAGACTCCTAGTCCAGGGCTGTCTTTACTGTGTCACATACCTCTCAAGGGACAGCCAAACTCATAGAATTAGGGTGCTGCCTGTGAGGGCTGGCAGCATCACCCAACCCTTTTTTGAACTCTTGATTTTAACATCAGCTCATTTTGGCTATTATACTTTATGTTTTCTACCAGCCTGGAATCAAGTCTTTGAATTTTTACCCCCCAGATGCCCGTTAAAAATCATATTAGAAATAAACTAGAATCCTGTGGTATAAGAACCTACTAAGTGGATTAGTCATATCTAAGAAAATTGAATAATAAAATAACAACAGATTATTTTCTTTTTTTCAAGGCAAGCAGAATATCCTAAGTTGACTGAAATGAGTCATTATTACTTGCAATAGATTAATCATAAATTTAAGATTCATTAAAAATAGCAATATTTTAATAGCAAAGTACTTAATTGCCGATTATCAATATTTTATTACTATCTAAAAACCTTGGTCACAAGAATATACTTAAAATATGTTTATTAAAATAGATTCAGATTTTATTATGAATTGATGTGGTCACTTTTATGAAGAGGTCGTAGTGCAATGTTAGGAACAAGGGTGTTAGAGTCAAATGTATCACACGCTTTTACTTAACCTCCGTTACTTTATCTTCATCTATGGGATGGAGCAATAGGGTGATTATGAATATAATCTTAAAGGAACCCAAGTCATATTATAAAATTTTCCTATCTATCATTTAATTTCCAGATGAAAATAATTTTCAGAAACAAAACTTCTATTGAATCATGGATTGAAGAGAAGGTAAATTTTATAATTGTTTCTTCAATATCAATAAAGTGCTAATTAGCTAATAGACCAGATTAACTAATAAATGCCTAAAAATGAAAACATGGCTGTCAGATGGCTTCCTTAGGTCACTTACCTGCCTTCGAAAAGATGAGTAGGGGAAAGATTTTGATTCATTTCTCACTTAACATAACTCCCACAGAAATTTGCTTCTCATACACTGAGGGCTGCTGAGGAAGCCTAAATCACACATTTGTGTTCAGCAGTCCATTTGGAAAGGGACTTCTGTCCTACCAAGGTCCTAGCAAGATTTTCTTAGTGCTTAGACATCAGTCAGATAGGGCTGCACATGAGTGGAGCTAGCCGGGAACCCGAATTATCAGACTGGGGAGCTGATTGTTCCCACAGGGGACCCTCACCCAGTATTGTGAGATCATTTATCTTCGGAAAGTAAGATCTCTGGGTTCTGCTGACACACGCTTTCCATTTTTAAGTGTTAGCAAACAATTCAAGTTAAACACAAACAAAATTTTCTGTGGGCCTAATCAAACCCCTCTGTAATCCAAGCATGTCCCCCTGGCAGGCTGGGGCTCTAACTTATAGCAGCAGTTTTCCAGCCTGTTGGTCTCAGTGCCTTTTACACTCAACAAAAATTGTTAAGGACACTAAAGTTTTTGATAACATGTATAACATCTCTTGATATTTGCCATCTGACTGACAAAATTTTTGAAATATATTCCTTCATTTAAAAATAACAATAGTGAACTCATTCTATGTTAATAAACATATTTTTTGAAAAGCAGTATTTTCCAAAATAAAAAAGTCACATTGTTTTATGTTTTTACAATCTCTTTAGTATCTGACTTAACAGAAAACAGATTCTCACATCTACTGCATTCAATCTATTGATATATTGCTTCGATTGAAGTATATGAAGAATGTCCATCTTCACACAGATAAGTAGGTAGAATAGAGTATTTTAATAGACCTTTTAAAGAGAGTGGGCATTCTTTAATACTACATTAAAACATGACAGGTGGTAGTTCTTGAAATGTTAGTTGCACGTGAGATCTGAAATTGTATCAGGAAACTTTTTGTATTCTTTTACATCTTAAAGTCATCAGTCTATCTAGGTTTTTGAATAGATCTTTACCCATACAGATTTTAATAATGTCAGGTTTGGTCATTTGAAAAGTATTGGCTTATAGGGCCTCCCCTGTGGTGCAGCAGGTTGAGCGCCACACTGTGAAGCTGTCCGCAGCCTCTGCAGCACGGGTTCGATTCCCAGCCAGGCGGCGAGAATCCCACATGGCATGGCAGACCTCTCCTGTTGCGCCCACTGCTCCCCTCAGCAGTGCCTTTTGTCCGTCTGCCTGCTCTGCTCCTCGCTCTGTCTCTGGTGAATCCTCTTGCTCTCCCATGCTTCTGACTGTACCCCAGTTCTTGTATAAAAAATCTTTAAAAAAAAAAAGTATCCGCTTACAGGACTCTACAGGTTTTCCAACTACTGACACATTCATTATATAAAGTATCTAAAAATTGTATTCATTTGTAACTACCAGTTTTATAAGAAGAATCTTTAAATATTGGAAAGCTGTCAAGCTCATAATGGTGGATACAAATTTTCCAAAATTCTAATTTTTACTTGAAAGCCTTGATTTTTTTTTTTTCTTGGTCCGCTGGCAACAAGTACTCTGTTGTTTACATTGAAATGACAGTCTGCCTTTATTTTTGAGAAAATGTTTGTGATACTGGAGTCTGAATAACCTGAGCTTGTCTGCTACATCACTCATTCTTTCAAGTGAAAATAGTGTTAAATGAAAAACTAGCTCACAAATCAAGTGTTTTTCTTGAGGTAAGCACTTTGACATGTGTTATATTGCTCAGAATATTAAAGTGACATCTGCCTGATTTAATAAAAATGAAATATTTTTATTGTATCATCAAGGACATTCTTATGTTAAACTGGTCTTCTTTTGTTTGGGGTTTGATTTTGAACTATGAATGTGTAGTGGCGAAGAACATAATTACTAACAGTTTGGTGCTGCTGTCTTGATTCCTGCTTCAGGTACCCATAATCTTACCTGACCCCCCTCTTTGAAAATGTCAATGCAATGAAAAAGACAAATAACATCTTAATATTATTATGAAAGATTTTTGACTGTTGAACTCAGGATAAGGTCTTGTAGACTCAGAGTTCTGCAGAGCATGCTCTGAACTCCAAGGTCCTTAGCTCATACATACTCATACATAAAACCTTCTATGTCTTCCTCTTATCTGTATTTCCAGCTGCTTTTCCTACCTGTCTCTGCTCCATCTCACACTTACTACCAGCTAAAATACATTACCCATAGTTGTCACATCTTGTGCTTCATATCTTTGCATATGGTGATCCCTCCGCACCTCTTTTCTGCCTGATTTCTTGTCTCTCAAGACTTTGGGTGTCATTTCCTCCAGGGAACCTTCCCTGACTCTCCCTAGACTTGGTTAAGTACTGTTATTCCTGTTTCCCTTGGCATCCCCTGCAGCCTCTGTCCCTTTCAACACAGCGTATTGAGGGAATCCCCCCGACTTCGCTGAGTGCCCCTTTTAGGCAGAAACCACACTTTACTCATTCCTGTGAACTCCTCTCATCCTTACCACTTTTTCTTTGTTAATAGTGTAGAGATTTGTGTTACCTGATTCATTGGGAAGACTGAATCTTTCATTAGTATGAAAAGGGAAAAGAAATTACCCTTTAAGGGCCACCCCGGTGGCGCAGCGGTTGAGCGCTGGGTTGCGAAGCTGCCCGCGGCCTCTGCGGCGCCGGTTCGATCCCCGGCTGCTCCCCGGCCACCGGAGGAGGGTCCCACATGGTGTGCAGACTTCTCCTGCCGCCCGCTGCTCCCCTCAGCAGTGTACTTCGGTCCTTCTGCCTGCTCTGCTCCCCGCTCTGGCTCTGGTGAATTCTCTCACCCTCCCGCGCTTCTGACTGTACCCAGTGCATGTATAAACAAAACAAACAAACCAGCAAACAAATAAATAAAGCATGCCTCTAAAAAAAAAAAAAAAATTACCCTTTAAATCTGGTGACAGATTTGTACAATTGAGTAGATTCACACATGATAAATCCTGACAGTTTTTTTAATTTAATAAATGTCAATATCACCTTATAAGTAACTGCAAGAAACTTTACCCTACAATATTGTCTCCTGATAATAAACTATTTTGAGGTGTCATTTTTTACTCATGAGCAAGGCTTCTTGTAGAGGAACATGCTAAATCTGGAAGTTATTTTAAAACTAGTGCTCTCTGCTGAGTCAAAATTCAAATAAATGATCACATTAAGTTCGTAGAAAATGTATTGAAATTACCAGATAGGAAAATTTATATAACAAATTTCAATTGGGTTGTATTATTGTAAGAATAATGCTTGTTTATACCACTAGATGTCAGTGTAACTTAAGAAATTCTGAATCAGTTTAAGTTAAAGCTAACAGTTTTATGGCCTAAAATATAATTTATGCCATTCATAAAGATATATGTATGTATAAAATGTACATGTCAATGCTTATATAAATGACTATACGTATGTGTGTGAAAACTGAAAGATTCCCCTGCACTTTCCTATTAGCTTTTTTAAAAAGATGATTTTCTTAAAATGATGATTTCAGTGTCGGGTCCTTCCTGGCTGTTGCCACAGGTGTCGCTGACACCCAGGAGAAAACTGTCGTGTTGTGCGCCCAGTGAACAGCCCCCTCCATCTTTAATAAGCGGCTTTCTCTTAAATCTGTTTGTCAACATCTTTTCTTCGCATCTGGATTTTTTTTTCTGTTGTTGAACAAGTGGCAACATGGCAACTTATTTTTCAAATGAATAAAGCCATTAACTCCTTTAATAAACATTAAAGGATGATACCTATTTCCTGTCAGGCACTTTCCGGATGATCTCATACAGGTCGATGGCACATGTCTTCATCTGTTTTCTCTCTTCTGTGTACATTGCAACAAAGGGGAGGCATTTTCATGAATGATACAAATTTAAGGAATAAACATTGTCAATAGTGTATTGTCAAAAGCCATTGAAGGGAGGGACATCTGCCAACTTCTGTCTTTGTGACCCCCAGGCTAAAGATCGAATTCAATATTATCAACTCGATGAAGTCTTTGTTTTTCCTTATGATATGGGAAGCAGATGGAAGAACTTTAAACAGGTATTTACATGGTCAGGCGTCCCTGAAGGAGATGGACTGGAGTGGCCAGTAAGAGAAGGCTGTCACCAGTACAGCTTAACAGTGAGTGTTTTTGTTCAAAAAGACCTTCCTGTTCACCTCACTTCCTTCCCCTTAACTCAGATGACATTTTATAGTAAAATGAGTAATAAGAAAACTTCTAGTATGGCAGAATGAATCTAAGTTAATAAACCTAAAACATTCCTTATGTCCTGTCACTCCCTTCATTTGCACCTTAACTCTTCAAACCTGTTGAGATACAGACCTGATTTTCTTAACTTACTTTTATAAAATCTGGTCTGAAACCATCTTTCAGCTACTTTCTAACTTCCTGACTTCAGCCTTGCCAGTCAGCATTCACTCAGTGAACTCCTTGGACATCCCTACCACTTAGCTTTCCTCACACTTTTTTCTCTCATCTGACTTGTTCTCTATCACAAATAAAGCCCAGTTCCCAGTCCTGTCTCTTTGTAAAGTCTAACCTAAGTACTCTAGACTCATCTGGATTTGGCACCAAATCAGATACAACCCTATGGTACCACATGAGATCCCATGTATTTAATTCTCATAACTTATCTCTAACTTGAAAAAGTACTAGGATAGAGATTACGTGTTACCTGTATTTTCCCCTTTGTACCTAATAGCACCATTTAATAAATCATTGTGGCTATGTGGAGAAAATTAAGTTGGAAGATGACTTTTAGTCGAGACTCCCTGTTGAGCTTGCAGTCTATCCTCTCTGTCACTAAAGAATTAGTCTCAGTGTCATTTTCAGATTATATGCCATTCTGGAAACTCCATGGGGGCAGAGAGCACATCTCCCTGATATCTGACCCTTGTCCCCTGATCCCTGATCCTGGATCTGCTCTGTGAATAGATAAAGATGAAGACAGTAGAGAGAATTCTGGAGGAAGCCCCATGTCAGCCCTAGGCTCTTCTGTCCATGCTCAAAACCAGGTGTCAGTAGTTTGAAATGCTGGAAAGTTGAGTTTGTCCTGCCACTGATTAGATGAGGAAAGGCTGTTTTTCAACATTGAAATAAGAGGCTTTTTTTTTTTTTAATCTTCCAAACAGATAGAACAATTGAAACAAAAAGCAGATAAGAGAGTCAGAAGTGTAAGTAATTCTTCTACTATGATTTTTTTTTTTTCCTTTCTCGGGTTCTACACTGCTTTTAAAATTGAATATTATAGTTTAGCCTGAAGGCTTGGAGAGCATTTAGTCAATGTATATGCCAACACAGAAAAATAATTATCCTCAGTATATACCTTGTTCATCTGAGACACATCCTTATAATGATGCTGTACAATACAGTAACCGCTAGCCACATGTGGCTATTTAAACTTCTAAAAATATTCAATGTCTTGGTTGAACTAACCACATTTTAAGTGCTTTGTAGCTATGTCTATATAGGGGCAACCACATTGGATACCACAAATATATTTCCATCATTGTAGGAAGTTCTGTTGGACAGCACTGCTCTAGAATTTAATTCTCAGCTATGTGCTTAAAATGAAGGGTAAGAAAAACCTTGAGAACTAGAATCATCCATTGCCTCCTCTAAGGGACCTGGATGGGTGGGGAAGTGAGAGGGAAAAAGACTCATCACCTGGTATTTTGAGTTACCTTTAACAATTTAAATTCAAACTTAAAAAAGCTCAGATATGGGTAAATGTTAAATTCTTCTTTTGATCACTAATGATAGGTTCGCTATAAAGTAATAGAAGATTATAGTGGTGCCTGCTGCCCTTTGAATAAAGGAATCAAAACCTTCTTCACAAGTCCCTGCACTGAAGAGCCTCGAATCCGGATACAGAAAGGCGAGTTCATTTTGGCCACAAGAGGGTTACGGTAAGTAACAAAGTACCGAATTTCTTCTTTACTGACAAAGCTGGCATCTGGCTTAAAAAAGCTAATGTTGCTCTTTTAAATATTTCAGATACTGGTTGTATGGAGATAAAATTCTTGATGATTCCGTTGTAGAAGGTATGAAAGTAGAAATGACTACATAAAGCAGTAATCCCTGGTTTTATAAAACTAAATTTTATAAACAAACATGTTATATGCATTAGGAGTACTAAATAGAAATGTTTGTCATTAAGCAACTCTAGGTTATTTTTTCCAGCATTTGTGTTTATCAGGTCTTTTTAATGATCCTAACATTTCAATTCATCCATAATTTTATTACCAGCACTTCTATAAATGCCATGCTGGTGGTATTAAAGTCCCCACAGCCCTCTGGGGTGGAGATTCTCATTTACATTTGGTTTGCTTGGACACTGAAGCACTGAGAGGCTGAGCACATGCGGGCCGGCCCTGCTCCAGCGCCTGTGCGATGAGCCTGTGCCAGCCGCTCTGTTCTCAGGGAATAGTCCTCTAAGTCTAAAATGAATGGTTTGAGACTTTCTCTTGTCTTTGATTTTAAAGTTTTAGAATTGTTCCTTTTTTTTTTTTTTTTTTTTTTAAAGAGGCACGTATTTTATTCATTCATTTATTTATTTATTTATTTGTTTGTTTTTGTTTATACATGCACTGGGTACAGTCAGAAGCACGGGAGGGTGAGAGAATTCACCAGAGCCAGAGCGGGGAGCAGAGCAGGCAGAAGGACCAAAGCACACTGCTGAGGGGAGCAGCGGGCGGCAGGAGAGGTCTGCGCGCCATGTGGGACCCTCCTCCGGTGGCCGGGGAGCAGCCGGGGATCGAACCGGCGCCGCAGAGGCCGTGGGCAGCTTCGCAAGCCAGCGCTCAACCGCTGCGCCACCGGGGAGGCCCTAGAATTGTTCCTTTTTAAAATAAAGATTAACCCAGGATGCCCTTTAAAAAGTTGAGAGAGGAAATTCAGGGAGGCTACAGGGAGGTGTTTGCTGGAACAGAGCCAAGTGCAGAGTTTGCCCAAAACACCTTTTCTGATCATTGCACGTGTCAGTGTGCGCCCCTTTGAGAAGTTCCCCTGGATCCTTAAAGGGCAGCCACATTAGCACCTTTGCCAGATGATGGGTTTTGGGAAATAGCTGTTTTTTAGCATGTTAGGAGCATTTAAAAACCATATTTTTCCTCTCAAATTGGGCTTATTAAAAGATAGTAAAGAGGAAAAAGTCAAATCTAATAAAAACTTATTAATTTGAATGGGGTCTCAGTGATGCCATTACAGTCTATTTCACATCAATTTCATTTTCTCCTTAGGAGTTTCAAGAATAAGAGGATGGTTTCCTAGAAACTGTGTGGAAAAGTGTCCCTGCGATGCTGAAACAGATCAAGCCCCAGAGAGCGAGAAGAAAAACAGATAGCCACTGTTAAAAGTAGTTAATTCTTAGGCCGCTCAGTTACTTGAAAAAAAAAAAAAACCTATTACTACAGATTTATGCAATGACCCTACTCTGGTTAAGGTGTTCTTTTCCTTAAAGGTGCCCTAGTGCCATGACCTAAATATTTTTATTACCATTTTGAAATGGAGAAGCCATTCTGCATATGCCTTTGCCACTTCTTTCTCTCCCCCAAAGGAAAAAATACTTCACCCCAGTAAGTCAGTTGCATTTTCTCTAGGATTTTTTAATGCACTGCACACTCTGGACCTCACCTGCAGAAATAGTTCCCCCTTTGCCAGGAGCATCTGCATGTGATGCTTTTATCTTGTTTCCCCCCAGTTAATATTTCTTATGTAATATTCTAGATTATAGAACTTAATTTGTCAGATTGACTATGAGCCCACATTTTGTTACCCGTCTTTTAATAATGCAGATTTTGTCAAATCAAATAAAGATCAATTGATGTTCTGTATAAATCACAGTTTTTATCTAAATCATTTTTCTTTTTGCTAAATAAAAAGGTCTCAGTTCCTTATGGAAAAACTGCTCCCCTATGAAAAACTGGCATCATGAAGCATGAGTTCAGACACACAGTTCATCTCACTGCATAAACCCCATTAATAACCAGTGAGATCCCAGCATTCGCAGACTCTCAGCCCACTGATAGCAAACTGCTCACACACGTGACTCCTCAAAGCTGAAGCTTACACGAGTTGGTGAATTTGGATGCTTAAAGTTGGACTTATCTAAACACATGGAGAATTAGTCTCCTGTTCCAGTATGAATTCTCTCCAAGGTGGGGGATTTTAAACTTTGGGAGTCAGGCTTTGTTGTGGCAGCAACTAGCTGGAGGGCGGGCAGGCGGACCAGACAGAGCCGGGAAGCTAGGGAGGCAACTGATCCCCCCAGCCCTGTGAATCTTTACTCTTTCTCTGGGCTCTCTCTGGTGTGGTCTTACCTTTCTGCGGTCACGCAGCTCATCCTCTTGTAACCATCTCTCGTAGCCGTCTCTGAGCGACGCCGCCCTTCTAGCACTGGCCTCTAGGCTCAGGTGTGCACACTTACGCATGCCCACACCCATACTCCAGGTGTCCACAGTCAGGCATGCGTGCCCTGTGCCCACACACCCAAATGCCTCCTGCATCAGCACAGTCAAGGCCGCAGGTGATAGAGGCTAGTGGTGCTAAAGCCTGATAAATTCCCTTACCCTACAGGCTTGTAACCGTTACTAAGGAAAAGGCACCTGGGATTCAGCAGTGAATTAAAACGTGCTCCTGCCCCATGTTAATGAGTGTGGGAAGTGGACAGCTAAGAAAGATAGGTCAGATGGGGTCATGTGGATGAAAAAGGCAGGTGGGATTGTCTGATCGAGGCGACATGTGAAGTGAGGGTACAGGTCCTGTCCCCCCGGGAGAATCTGCATTTGGGCTAGAGACAACAGTGAGACCGACAGGCTGGATTGTGCTTGGCACATTGGAGGAAAGGAAGGCATGGGGTGAGATTCAGGTGGAATGCGTGAGGGGCTAGCACAGGAGGTCAAAGAAATGGGAGGGGCGAGACCCAGGAGAGACCTCCCTGTCCATTCCTGCCTTCCTTTTTGTTGATGATGCTCAAGAAAATATTCTCGAGCATTCTAGTTGTTTTGGGTTCAAGGTCTAGAAAGACTATCCAGGAATATTCTCAACTCTCAGTAGAAGCCTGAAAATGAGTCTGTTCAAGACTACTTAGGGAACAACCCAAGGAAAGGAAAAAGAACAATATATGCTCAGTTGGGCATTTGGCCTTGGTAGTATTTGTTGGATTACTCATGGCTGTGGGGTAAGATGGCCTGTTCTTGACTTATTTTCCTTCAGTAGCCCCCCCAACTTGGTTGCATATTAAAATCACCTGTGAACTATCTAAAAAGCCCAATGCCCAGGCTCACGTGCCATAGACCTTGTTAATCAGAGTCCCTAGGGTGGCACCCAGCCCTGATTTAGTATCTTTTTAAAAGCCCAGTTCATTCTAGTGTGTAGCCAAATGTGAGCGCCACTGGCTTATAGACTGCAGAGTGGTCCTTGTCGAAAACTGATTCTCATGGTGCATGAGGAAACAGCACATGGCAAATGTTTGCAATAGTTTATTTTAAAGGCATTTACAAGTAGAAGCAACACGTGTTGTCTTGGGCTAGTGTACAGCAAGAACTGGAGTCCAGGAGAGATAAGTGCCGTCAGTTCCTTTGGAGAAGACAGGCCCGTTATGAGTGTCCTGCTTGCTCGGGTCTTTGTTCACAGCTCAGGAATCTTCCATCCGTCTTGCTTCGTTTACCCGAAAAGTGCACTTGCTAGAAATCTCAACTCCTTTCTCCACTGCTTCCAGCTCAGCAGCAAACTAGAGAACAGATTTAATCACCAGATGCAGTTTCAGGATATTCTATTTGGACAACATGGTCCAATTTTTAATTCTCCCTCGTCAGAAACTAGGAAGTTTGGGGAATATTCAGGATGATCAATTTGTCCCTTTTGTACTCAGTCTTTAATGTACATAGAAAAAAAATTGTCTCACAGATACGATAAATATTATAAGTTAGAATATAGAAATATTAGTTATAAAATATAGAAAATAAGTTAAAACTTGATTTACTAGCATAGTAATGTTGTGATCTTTAAAATAAATAGAAACATGAAATGACCAACTTTCCAAGCTTAAAGCCCTCTTATTTTGAACATTAGAAGGCTGACGTGATGGGACTGTGAACTGGTAAGGTTTACTATAAATCAAGGAAAAAGTCAGCTGGCCACGTTGACCCTAGAAATAGTGAAATAGTTACTCAGAGGATGGAGATCACAAGAAAGTGACAAAGAATACAAAGAAAAAGATCTAGAAGAAAGTAGGTGTGTCGCCCTAAAACCTAGGTCAGCAACATTTACGATGGAAAAAACATGATTTACTTAATTCATGGCTAACCTTCCACATAAGTCTCAGCAGATAATTTTAAAAAGCCCCAAACCATGCTTTTGTGATTTAGTAGGTAAAACAACAGAAGGAAAAGCCAAAAAGTAAATATGTAAGATGAGTTTTTAGTCCATGCTCCCCCAGGGCTGGCTGCCCCAGCCCCTTCCAGCCAGACGTACCTGAACCTACTCTTGGATGGTCTCATAGAGGCTGTCGATCTCGGCCCGAAAGTACTTGGCAAGCTCTCCCCGCTTTGCTTTCATTGTTGGTGTCAACAGCCCATTTTCAATGGTAAATTGCTCCGGATGAAGATGGATGTTTTTAACCTGGAAGAAATGATGAAAGCACACGCACACACCCCCATGTTTACTTGTGATCTGGACTTTTCTGTATGTGAAGAAATGCAGAGACTGTTTCGCCTTCTGAAAATGGGGTTGATGAAGGGAGAGGAGGGAAAGAAATGGATCATACCCATTCTGTCATATTCATAATTTGGGGGAGAGATAAATAAGGAAAAGGGAGAATGGATACTAAACTGCCAAAAGGAATGAACAAGCAACGCTAAAATGTCGCTGCCATCTGTGATAATGAGTTAATGGTATAAAATCTAAAATCAATTCTTTGGAAACTGCATTTGAACCCCATTGTGTAACTCTTAGACACTGAGAAAACTGGTAATTACTAGAGGGGCTGGTGGTAAGAAGGAAGGGTTGGGGGCTCAACATTAAGCTTAAAGCATCTCTGGCCTCCCCAACTTCCAGAAACTACCATCTCTATAATAAACAGTTTGTTGTGGGCCTCCCTGGTGGCGCAGCGGTTGAGCGCTGGGTTGTGAAGCTGCCCGCAGCCTCTGCAGCGCCAGTTCGATCCCGGGCTGCTCCCCAGTCACCAGAGGAGAGTCCCACATGGTGCACAGACCCCTCCTGCCGCCCGCTGCTCCCCTCAGCAGTGTACTTTGGTCCTTCTGCCTGCTCTGCTACCCTCTCTGGCTCTGGTGAATTCTCTCACCCTCCCGCACTTCTGACTGTACCCAGTGCTTGTATAAATAAATAAATAAATAAATAAATCTTAAAAAAAATAAATAAATAAACAGTTTGTTGTTCCTGGAGCTTGGTGGTAGCTGAGTGAAGCAAGCACACATCTAGAGGGGTGAAGTTGTACTTCCCAAATTATAGTTATGTAAATGATTGACAAATCAATCCAATTTGAGAAGAAATGAAAATCAACTCCATTAATAAATGGGAACTTGAAATACAATTTCCCTTGTGACTTGAGAGACCAGGGTAGGATCAGTACAACATACCTGCTCAAAGGACTTAAGGCCACTTTCTTTCCCAATTTTCCTCAAGTCTTCTAGAATGGCTTCCTTTATAGTCTAAGAATAGAAAACATAGTGTCAAGCATTGCTATAAAACAGCATCAGGATGAACCAACTGAAATGCCTATAATAACTCATCAGGATAAAAGCAGGGTATGGAATTATGTGCAAGCACATTTTACACATGTTGCTCAAAACGAGAACACTGATATGAGAAGAAAAGGCAAATCTAAACGTTAATAGGGGTTTTCTCTGAATGATGCTTTATTCTCTTATTTTTCAATTTTTCCCCCAAAATGAACACGTAACTATAAAGAGAACAGCTGTGTGTATGTGTGTGTGTGTGTGTCTGTGTGTGTGTGTGTGTGTTTAGTTCCCCATCCTATCCTCCTATCTAATAAAAACATTCAATGGATTTGAGTCACATCTCACAGATGAGGAAGTGTCTGTTCTTCCTGGGAGGGCCACACTCTGGGCCTCCCGTCCCCCACAGCCCGCCACAGCTAGGGGTTTCCCTCTGTGAGACTTACTTGGCTCTGGCACAGTTCTTCTGTGCTGCCCTTAACCCCAAGTTTGGCTGCAAATGAGGGAAGCGCATCTGGGTCGGGAACCACCACTGCTACCAAGGATGACTAGGGAAGAGAAATAAAAGTTGCAGGGTTGCGAGAGGAATGTCCCCCAGGATAGCTTCCTAACCATTTCCCAAGACCCCAACTCTCAGTCCTACTCAAACCTTACTTCAAATCCTCAGGGAGGGTTTCTCTTTACACAAACATTCTATTCAAATTTGATTGTTCAGGGGATTCAACATTAAGGCATTGCTGGCCTCTCCAGCTCCCAGAAAGCTAGTGTAAGTGTCTGTCTCTATACAGTAAACCATTTGTTGTGCCTGAGGAACTCCTGTTGCCATGGAAACAGGGCAGCATGGGGTTCTTTACCCAATGGCTATTCTTTAGTATAAAGGTTTTAACAACTCCATTCATTTGTTTAGGGTTCACCCTGGTTTCAAAAAATATTTTGTTCACTTATAGGACCTTACTTGAGGTTTGGACTGTAGCTTCATTTCTTCAGTTTTCTAAACTCAGATTTTTCTGTCCTAAGCCCATCTATACAGATTACCCTCAGGAAACCATCACGGTGTGTGAAAATGGCCATTGGGGGAAAAATTGTTATTATTACCCGTAAGCTGTCTCCGTGTACAAAAACCTGTGCGACTGGTCTACTCCTGATGTAGATATTTTCTATCTTCTCTGGAGCAATGTACTCTCCTTGTGCCAGCTTGAAAATGTTCTTTTTACGGTCGATGATCTTCAGAGTCCCATTCTGTGAAAGCAGATGACACCATCAGTATTTTTGAGCTCTAGCGAGGGGGTCAGAGGGGAAGAGCTCTGACATCACAGGTGTCTTCCTTCTTTAAACTTGACTTCTCTGAAGACTTTTGGGCGAGACTTTTTCCTCTCTGGCTGTGGGGGAAGGGCGGGAAGCAGCCCCCATTCGTGACTTCATGGAGACTAAGCATAGCCTCAAAGGAAATCACTGACATCTGCTCTCAATTTCCAATAACTTAATCTCCAATTATTCCATTTGCAGAACCCTCAGGAATCAGGAAGGAGTTTCTTTCATGAGACTTATTTTGACTGAGTTAGGTCTCCCTTCCCTGGCTGCCATTTAGGCAGTCCTCCTGTTAGGAGGTAGGAGGCTGAACCTTCTGCACTTAACAATGCTAATCACACATGTCATTCACTGCACCTGTGAGGACAGAAGCAGGACTGGGGGCTCCTGCCCAACCACCAGAGACCATTGGCCACTGGATCTTTGTGTTAATTGATCTGAGCAGCTTAGGTGCTTAGGGATTTGAGTTGCAGAATTGGGACAAGTGGCAAATACAGTGCACTTGATCACACCTTCAGTAGGGCAAAAGCCTGAACCAACTCTGGAGCCATCCACGAGGCTGACTCAAAAAAGTAACCGTCAGTTCAGCCCAACAGACATCTCAAAGTAATGAATAAGGCTCAGGTCCATATAACCATGTCTGTTGCCTCCATCTGAAGCTTATCAGAGCAGGGAACTTTTAATGTACAGAAGCACATATGTTAGCAAACTATCATTAGCCACACCCTAGGTCATACAATACATCCTTGGGACCAGTCTCCTCGGACAGCTACTGTCAAGCATTCCTTGAAAAGTCACTTAAATCTTGAGAATACTGAGTATCAAAGGAGCTTTCAAATTCAGCCACATTCCTACTCCCCAGCACACAGGAAACCAAGAAAGCTTTTCTGAGAGAAGACTTCTTGGAAAACTGCCTGCAAGGGCTCTAAGGCTCCATCCTCACTGTCATGCAATAATGTTCCCTCCTCTCCGGAAAACAGATGGCCTCCATGGAAACTATGGACAATGTTTTATCTGCAAGTTATGCTCTAATGAAGAGTGTGTCTTCCTCAGATGAGGGTGGTGATGGTCACTGCTAGTCTCTGTGTGCCCCAGCTTAGAGATCCTCCTTCTTTGTTTTCTTGGTGTGTCTCTATACAGTCACTGGAAAGAAACTTATCCCTCTGAAGTTCATCAAACATCAAATTATAAGCCAGTGAGGTTGTCAAATGGCAATGTTTGCTACAAAAAAAGTGAAAAGTAAAAAACAAACAGAAAACCACATTCCCTTTCCTGGAGAAGTCATGAGAGCATGACTTCACTCGTGAGAGCATCTATTTGAATGTCAGGGCAGCCATGCCAATGCTGAGGCCCAGGACTGTCTGGCCTATTAAAAATCCCCTCTTTGGTTTGGGTCTGAAAAGAGTGCTGATAACCCTCACTGCTGCTGCTGTTGTATTTGATAAGGCACAAAGCAAGAAGCAAAGCCTCCCACAAGCCTGTGTCTTGTGGACACATCGAGATCACATTGAGATCAAATGTGATCATTGCCATCAAGATCTTTCTGGCCTTGAGAAAGAAAGCCCCTGGAGTTCAGCAGACCCCACCCCCACTTTCTCACAATTACATTTTTGGTCCGTGGAAGAACTAGGGTGAGAACACACTTCTCCCAACTCCCAGTCTAGGTTCTGTCAACTGGATAGTTGAAACTTCTAGACAGTCTCCCAACCTCTGCTTAGTCTCCCAATTTCTTCTCTTTATATTCAGAGGAAGCCATAGCCAGGTGGAGGATGCAGACCTCCCCTTCAGCTGCCTCAGCTGATTAGCCTCCTCCATCTCTGCTATCAGCAGATGGTTGTACCAAGTCTAGCAGCTCAGACTCCCAGAAGTTCTGCTGAAACACCCACCGGGAGCCAGCGACCGATGTCTCCTGTGTGAAGCCAGCCATCCTGGTCCAGGGCCTCACTGCTCTTTTCAGGGTCCTTTAGGTATCCTTTGAACACGTTGGTGCCCTTGATGCAAATCTGCCCACGAGAGGGTACAAGGTGGTAACAATAACATAGGCTGCCCATCCTGGCTGGGGCACATCACAAAGCACACCCCCACCTTGAATCAAGTGAGGGCTTCCACTACAGTGTAAATATATCAGATTTAAACCCCCAGGGTAGAGGACAGGGAAGGAAATTACTCAGATACATCCAATTCCTTGTTAACAATCTCAGGGAAGTCAACCCCAAGCTTGCTCGAGATTGTGTGCTCACTGTGTTGTCTGGATGTGACCTCGGGTCACCACTTACTCACCTCGCCTTCATTGTTCACTGAATAGTAGTTCATGTCAGGCACGTCTTCCAGCTTCACATGGTTGCAAGCCAGGGGTGCTCCGACATGGCCTAGAACACAGCACACTGAGTCAGCTGGGAAGCCAGAAAGCAGCGACAATACAGGCATGTTTTGGAGATATCTATGGACTGACACTAACAGAATAAGACTGGAGAATCATCTGGGGCCAATGATGGATAGCAGCAGGAAGGCCTGCACTGAAACCTGTGTTTGGCACTTGCCATGTTCATGCAAAGAAGTGAGGTTTCTTAAAGTCATATGTCCTGGTTCAGTTAGGAACCTTCTCATACCCACTGTGCCTCCTGTCCCTTAGGAGGGGACCTACCTGATTCCCAGTCCCCAGGAGATGTAAATGTACAGCCGGCAGTGCACTCGGTTTGACCATAAGCTTCATACACCTGGGGAAAGTGAAGAAGGGCTTTGAGACCCACTCATGATAAAGCACAAGGGGATCCTACCCTGTGGCCAGACTGAGGACAGCAAGGTCTCTGAGGTTGGAGGACACGTGGTATCTGAATACCTTGAATTGATGCCCAAAGCTGCTAAGTCTTGACAAGTGGGGAGTCACCCCAAAGCCAAAAAGTTCTAGAAAGAAACAAAAGTGCCCTTTGGGGAACGTGGCATTTTAAATCAATGGGAAAATGTAAGTTGTCTGTTAAAGATGTACAGTCCAGTGGTGATGGACTTGAACCTGGGAAATGAAAAATGACTGTAGGAATGGAAGAAAATGAGTCACATTCTTCAAGAGGAATAGCTTTAAGTGGTATAGAACAGGTGGTGACAAATGTTTTCTGTGTAGGATCAGACAATATTTTTGGCATTTTGGACCATATGGTCTCTTTCTACTACTTAGCTATGCCAGGGCAGCACAAAATCAGCTTCAGATAATACATATAAATGGGTGGGTTTGCCAGTGGGTGGGCAAGCTCCCCTGAAGGGAGCCCTTGCTCACCCTTGGTACAGAAGATAATGTTGACTGGAAGGAGAGAACAAGAGCTACTGCAGGATGGGGAGGCTGGGGACGGGCAAGCTGGAAGAGCCTCAGGGGATGGCATTTCTGGCAGGGGTGAGGCTACAGGACCTTCTGATCTATTGGTTTTGGGGATTGAGAGTAAGGAAAGTATTAATGGCCAAAGTTATCCCACTTCTGGGTATTTAGTTGAAAAATACAAAACCACTAATTTGAAGGACATATGCAACCTCATGTTCAGCACAGCACTGTTTAGTCAAAAGTTAGAAAAAACCTACATATCCAAAGACAGATGAGTGGATAAAGAATACATGGTATAGACGCAGAGTAGAATACTACTCAGTGATCAAAAATGATAAACTCATGCCAGTTGCAACAACTTGGATGGACCTAGATATATGATGCTAAATGAAATATGTCAGATGACTAAAGACAAACTCTGTATGATTCCACTCATGTGGTTACAAAGAAACAAATGAACTAAATAAAAGAAAAACAAACTTCAACTGTGAGATCAAATTAGTGGTTACTAGAAGGAAGGGGAAGAGGAGGTGATTAAATAAGTTAAGTTTAAAGGGGTCAATTGTATGATAATGGACAGAAATGGACTTTTAGTGGTGAACTTGATGTAGTCCATACATATGTTGATTTTAATGATGCATGCTTGAAAACTATGAATATTATGAACCATTATTACTTAGATTAAAAAAGAATGGCCAAGAGGGTTTTGGTTTAACAAGTATTTTAGAAGACCTCTGACTATCAATTTATAGTCTTTTTTTTGATGGTGTTTACACAAATAGGGATACTCTGGACGTGGCTGTCTGTTTCATTCATGCTGTGCATGTTGGTCAAATGAATGAACCAGTTGGCCATTTGGGAAAAAAATATGACAATATCCATGCCAAAGCCTTGCACAAAATTCTAGACTTAATTGGAAGGCAGGAGAAAATATGGATAAAATGAAAATATGGATAAAATGTCTTGAAAAATTTTAGGGTTAGGAAATCCTGTTTACTTAAAAAATCATAGATAGAAAAGATTAATCAGATTGACTACATAAATATCTGAAACTTTTAAAGAGCCGTACCCAAGGCAAAAAGGCTTAGAAAAAGTATTTCTAACATTTTTTCTAATTTTTCAGTATTACTACCACACAAAAACCCTTAGAAAGCCATGTGAAGGAGAACCAAATTATTCTTTGTTCCTTTTTCTCTAAGAAAGTAATAATTCATACAAAAAAATGGAACTGCCAATAAGTGATACAAAAGATGATCAGCACTAAAAACAAAACGGCAATGAGGTTTTTCGTGTGTCTGATTGATGAAGATTAGATGACTGTCAGAGCCTGTCACTGGCAAGGGTGTGGGAAACTAAGGTCTATGCATTCTTTGCAGGAATATATAAAGGGAAGTGTGATGATTTGCATGAGCATATAAAAACACTCATTGATTTTGATCCAATTATGCCCCCAGGGATTCATCACACTGACTTGATAACTGTGAAAATACTAAAGGAACACAAATATCCTTATCATTTCATTAATAAAAATAGTGGGGGGGAAATGGTAAGCTACTGTCCATCAACAGGAAGCTACTTATTTGGGTACACTCAATAAATAATTGTGAAAGTTTTAAAATGCCATAGGTCTTGATTGGACAAGTCAGTGTTGATGGGGTGCTCCTTGACACGTATTTGAGAACACACACATCTTCTCTGTAATGGTTTCTGTACTTAGATGCACAAAAGAGGTAAGTAGGATAATTGGTCTTAATTTTGAGATTTTTTGATGACTTTCTCTTTGGCACTTCCCAGTGTGTTTTCATTTTTATTTAAACAGCAAACTTTACTGGTGCAAAAGTGAAATAAGTTATCTTCAGAAAAGGTGCTTGACTTACCGGACATCCCAGCGCTGCCCGGAGGAATGTCAGCACAGGGGAGGAGATGGGGGCAGCGCCAGTGACCATGATGCGGACCTTCCCACCCAGGCTTTCCTGTTCAGGAGAAACCAAAGATCCACTGAAATCTACTCCCTTGGCCTCAGTTTCCCCTGCTGCAAAATGGGTAGAACAGCCAACCTAGTGTTTTGTGTTTGAGAATTAAACTAGTTAATTTAAAAATCACTTAGGTTAGGACTTGGTATTGAGGAAAAATACTTAAAAGTTAACTGGTATTTTCCTCACTATCTATAACTGGGATGAGACCCACATTTAAAAAAAAATACTCAAGATAATATATATTCTTGCTCCCTTCAGATTACTTATAAAATCAAGAGACCACTTATGAGAATAAGAGAGAGTCTTAGAACCTAAGAAGAATCCATTTTCTGCTTTTTGACCAATTCCCTTTAGTGAGAGTTGTTCAAGCGAGATCTCAAAAGGTGAGGGAACATAGTGCCAAAGCATCTCCAGTTAAAGAGCTGCTCCAGCATCCAAGGAAAAGCCAATGTGTAAAGTCAATGGACAGCCCCGCTCTTTACCGCTCTGTACAGAACGCACCCAACCTACCTGGATCTTATGAAAGATCAACTTGTCCCAGATAGTGTTTCGTCTGATGATGCCCTTTTTCACTTCACTGAACTTACATGCAATAGCCAAGTTCAACATGAACTTCTTAAAGGGTGTCTTGGCTTCATTTTGTACCTGCAAGATGATAGTTTCTCTTAGCTGGAACCATATTGGAGATAGTGAAAAACAATGCCTTTGAGGTTCTTACAGGAGTGGTTCTCTCTCATGAACTGGGTTGCTGAAAAATGATGAACTTATGGATATACCGAGGAAGACGTGAACTGAGTATACATGTAGAGCGCCAGCTCCTGCAGGTCCCAGGCCTTGGCAAACAACTTTGACAAGTGAAATCATTTGAAGACAGCTGAGATATCTTCACAAGGTGACTATCACCTACCAAAAAAATCCCCTGGGAGTACTAAATAAAAAACATTTGGGGCTTCCTGGTGGCGCAAGGGTTAAGCACCACACTGTGAAGCAATCCACAGCCTAAGCAGCATGAGTTCGATCCCCGGCCAAACAGGGAGAAACCCACATGGTGAAGCAAACCTCTCCTGTCTCGCCCGCTGCTCCCCTCAGCAGTGTATTTCAGTCAGTCTGCCTGTTCTATTCCCCACTGTCTCTTGTGGATCCTCTCACCCCCCACACCTCTGGCCTGGACCCCAGCTCTTGTATGCATAAATAAATAAATCTTAAGAAAAACCAAACAGTTAATGGGTACTTTTGGGCTTCAGATTTAGTAGGTCATAAAAGGACCCAGAATCTGACTTTTTTATACAAACACCACCTCTCCCTCCCCTAGTCCCTTACATTCACTAACCTTGTAGGAATGCCACCTTTCTCTATATTAAAGTTCCTTCAGCCACACCATTCAAACCCTACTGACTTTCCTACTGAGATCATTTCTTCCCTTTGGGAAGAATGGCACCATTTTCTTAGCCCACAGTATTTCCCTCATCTCCCTAACTCTGCCCCCGCCCCCGCCATGATTCTGATCCTTCAACTCTGCTTCTACCAAAGGAGAGCTTTGTCAAGTACAACTCAAAGAAAACCCCCTTATTTATAAAATTAATCTTGAATTCCACTGTCTTGCCTTCAAGATACCATCGTACTAGAAGCTAGAGGCAAGGAAATCAAAGTTCTAAAGTTCAAAATTTAAAGACATTTTTCCAGCAATCTTTCATATTTAATGGAAATGTCCATTTCTGGGTGTCCAGACAAGACTGCTCATACTTACCTCCTAACTAGGCTCTAAGCATCTACTCATGCCCATCATTTTGTCAATATCTCATCATTTCTCTCCAAAGATTTACATTCAAATGCTGCCTGCATCATGAGTTCCTGATAGTTCTTCTATTAGGACACAACCTACTTCCCATGTTATAAAATAACAAAATTGTCAAACAACAAAACAAAAACCATAACAACAACCAAATCCAGCAGCTCTGTAGCTTTATGAGAAACGATCAGAATTGCTAACAATTCTGTTAGAAATAGGGGCTTTCAATGTTCAGGGGTCATATGTTTTCTAGAATGCTGCCTGCTCTGTCCCTGGAGCTTCGGAATAGTATCTGGTGAGATTCCCAAGTGAGAAGAAAAATTCTAGAATTTCAGGGATAGGAGCCAAAGCATGTGAAGAATGATCATGTGATTTTTCCTTAGGGCTCCATGTCTACGGATCAAACACATGTCAAAGAGCCTGGGCTCTGTTACCATATTGCCTGGGTTTAAATCCCAGTTCCAAGGAATTGCTGGAGAAATTAGCTAGGCAAGATGAGTGATCAACATTCAAGATGAACTTGGGACATCTTGTACCAAAAAACAAGGAAGCTATCAAAGAACATATGAACAATTTGTTGGGACTCCCAAATTTCAACATGGGAGAGTTTGAACATCAAGAAGATTAATGGGTTAAACATACAAATTGATTAAACATACAAATATGCAAATCACAAACTCATAATATTACAAAGAAAAAGAATATCACTGGCCATTTTGAGGGACAACAGGGCATCAATTCATGATTCTGGAAAATTTAAGGAGTCAAATTATTTATTTTTCATGCTTTTCTGAGAATCTCAGCTAATAAATACATGAAGAAAGATTGAATTAGAAAAAAAATCACCATTTTACAAACTCTAATAAAATTAGATCAGTGGTCAATGACTGCTAAAATGATTATGTGACAGCTTTATTTTGGCTGATCTCTTATTGGCTGACTCTGTGTAGGTTATGCAAACTTTGAGCTTGTCTCCTTATCTGTAAGGGATGAATAAGTGTAGACATAATTTCCTGTGCTTTTGTGAGAATTCTATGAAGGAATGTATATGAAATGTTTACAGTGGGGCCTGGCTTATCTGCAAGAAGCTCAATAACCAGGAGTTGTGTTGAAATCAGAGTAACAACTTCCTCGTAAGTCAGCTGAATGTGAAAAGGCTCCCTAAATCTCTGACTCAAACATTTTCCAGCCCAGGCCCTAGACCTTATCCAGAAGAAAGAGGGTTTCATTCAGTACAGTTTCTCAGGGCTGCCTTTGTAACCATGGCTGAAAGTGGATGGTTGTAGGGAGCAGGGGTGGAAGTGGAGCAAATTTCTTAGCAGCACGGTGTCCCACAGAGCCTGAGTCAGGCCCTTCAACACAGGCCACAGGCAGCTCCTCCACCTGCCAGCCCAGCAGAAGTAAGTTTCGTACCTTGTCATAGACCCGGTTAAGGAGTCGAGGCACTGTGGGAAACACCGTGGGTTTCAGAGTCTTCATGTCATCAGGCAGCAACCGAATATCTCCTTGGAAGAAGCCAACCCTGGCTCCACTGGAGTACACAACGGTCTAAGAACAAGGCCAAAGAACAGGACTCAGAGCCAAAAGGCCAGTGCAGGCAGGGCCTGTCTTGGACAGAATTGAGGACCAACATTCACGTCCATGAGCATTTTTCTCTGGGCAGCTCCCCAACCCAGCATTTTAGGGAAGCAGAACAATGAGAGTCTCCCCCAAAGGCAGGATCAAAACTCCTTTCTACTAGAGTGGTGGGGCCTGTAAGATCATGGGTCCACTCTTCCACCCATAGCTCTGGGTGCCAGTCTCCAGCCTACGTCCTTTGTGGGAGCCCATTTGTTCTGGAGCAGTATGAGAAAAATACTGCCACTTAAACTAAAACGTGCCCACAATTGTAAGACCATCTCAATTTCAAATGATAAAGTGCAAAAATTATGCTTCTTAGAATGAATATTTCATTAATCACATATCAACATTTTAGTCCAAAGAGCTGAATCTTTCATCATTTCATGCATCAACACATAAGCTGGTTGAAGAGGTGGGTGCATGGGGAGCAGAGAGAGGATTTTCCATCCATACCATCACTTGTGTTTCTGAAAGGCCGACTCTGCTTTCAGTTTCCAAATCAGTCCCTGAGTCATGTGAAATGCCTGGTGCCCACTTGCAAGGACAGGGTCCCTCCGGCACACAGACATCCCCAATGGCTCCACCTGCACCCTCTCACCTGGATCAAATGCCCCTTCTCTGCCTTCTATGGGGAATTCCTATTCTCTAAGTCTAGATCTTTAAAAAAATTCTAACCAAAATAAAATAAAAAGGAAGAAATAATGTCTACTTTACCAGCACAGATTATGAGTCGATAATAAGCTCCTGGCTCTGACCTCAGGTGCCCTGTGCAGAGGCGGAAGCCAGCACTGACCCAGCTGGCCACACATAGTCTAAACAAAGGAAGGTTCTGCAGCCATTTGGGAGAATGCCAGGATTGGGGTTCAGTTGTTCCAACTCCTTACCTATCACCTTGCATGTTTGAGAAAGGACTAGAAATGTGGTATAGCTGTCTTTGGAATAAATGTGAGACAGGTAATCAGGACTCCCTTTGCATACACATACCTGGTAGGAGTAAAGGGCACTCACCTGTACAATTCTCTCAAACATATGAGCCAAAGGGAGGTAGGATATGCTCACATCCTCAGGGGTGGGCTCAAAAGAATACTACAGATCAGGGAAAAAAGAGCAGACAATGTTAGATTCATGCCACTACTCCACCCCAGGACTGCCACATACAGTTGTGCAGGTTGTGCACTGAGTAACTCTACAGTGTACCCTTAAAAGCACTGAGTGTAGAGACCTGCAGTGACCCTACAAGAGCAAGGGCTGAAAGCACACAGTCCTCCAGTATTCTCCATACTCAATCTTCAACCTGTTCTCTCTTCCCACCACCCAATTTCAAGATTAAAAATTATGACACATTCACATTTTCATGAGGACCTCTTGAACACTGACCTCCACACATTTGAGAAAAGCAGCAGCATTTGAAACTATATTTTCATGTGTTAGCATGGCTCCTTTGGGGTCACCTGTAGGAAAACAAGAGGTGGAAAGATTCTTTATAGAGCTAGTGAGCAACATTTGGCTTTGAAATACACTACATTGCTTTTCTTCCAAAGAGCTAAGAACTTCTCTAGTCACCATACACCATTTTTATGAATAGTACATGGCTGTTTTGAATTAATGCCCCCATAGAGTCTACTGCTGATAGCATTTTAACCTTCTACTACTACAAGGATCCAGCCACAATCTCAGCAATATAGTCGAAAAGAAAAGTCCAAGTAGCGCTCCCCAAATTCTGCTATTTTTACGTTTAAGACTTCAGACCCAATAATATTATGGAGGTGAACATATGGTAAATGTTCTGGGATACCCACTAGGTTATTCAGGAGGCAGGAGAGCAAAGCTGTCTGCATAAACTCAAAGTCAGAACAGGCTCCACCTGGTTTTGTGATGTAGTCTATGCAGGAATCTATTGCCTACAGGTAAACCAGTCTTTCAAACCCCTCTAATGACTAAGGAGTCAGATAAAGGAGTTTTAACAATGAGTAACCCAGCCTTTGCATCTCCGGAAGTGCATTCTTTAGAAGTCAGAGAAGTGACTACACCCCAGTATCAGTCTTCTTCTGTATATCGATAGCATCAACATATCTTTAGGTCAAGATTACTTATAAAATAGAAAGACTTAAGCTTATAGAAAATCAGTAGAGACCACCCCCATCAAAAATAATTACATTTTTTTAACTTTGATGACTCTCTGTTTCTACCTATATAAATGAAACTCAAACCTGCAAATTGTTGAAATAATTCTCAGAGTAAAATCTGTCAGACTGTTTCCCTGGTTCAACTCCTCATTTTAATTATCTAATAAACATTTTGTCTAACTATTACTGAGACTTTTACTTGAGTTGACACCTAGCTATCACCTAATAAGTTAGGCACAACAGAATGGATTTAACTATAGGTCCTCATGGACCACATCCAAAGGCCTGAAGAGCTCTAATGGGCAGCTGGGAGGGGATATGTGGTTTATGTGGTTCATATTGATCTGTGTAGAACCTTCACTGGGTTCTCTTGATTGAATGAAACCATCCCAGTCATGTCAAAATGACAGAGTGGTGGGTTGGGGAACAAAGTTGACTTTCTGATGCCATCCTTACTATGCCTAAATTCCATAGCATGTCAATATAGCCAGTGCATTCAGTGAGGTTTGTGTGTTTATGCTTATGTTTGTCAATTTGGGCATCTGTACTCAAAGTCTTCAGTTGTAAGTCCCTAAGGATAGGATTTGTTGTCAAGCACATTTATCGATCTACTGGTGGTAAAAGACATGTTTTTGACTGACCAGGGTGCTCTGGATCAGCTTTATGGGCACTGACCTGTGGTCCCGCTGGTAAAGCAGATGATGCTCAGGTCTTCTGGTCTAGGGGGCTGGAAGGGGAAATGCAAGGGCTTATGTACCTTGAGTTTTGAAAGTTGAACATGGCAGACTCAAAATTTGGGCAGAATAAGACTTACCACAGGTTTTCTGAAGTTCTCTTTGCCTATGTTCTATATGAAGAAAAAAAAAAAAAAGAAGAAAGCCTTAGTTGAAATGGATAGACTTATGACAATCCTCTCTTTCCCTTTTCCATGAGAATACCTATGTAGGAATATAACCACAATTCCAACCTGGATCTGGCTTAGAAATAAACATTCAGGCACAATGGAAACAACCCAGAAAAGAACATAAAGTGTCTTGAGTAAACTAAAGAGTGCAGACCCCAAATGTCCCAGCATACTCTTAAGGCTCAGTCATCTAGGACCACTGCTAAAGCTTTATGAATGATATGAATTGTTGAAATTTCAGGGTTTACTACATACCTGAACACTTCTCATATATTAATTCATTTAACTCTTTACAACTGTTCTGCGAGATCTCGAGAACAGGCACTATACTATCCTCATTTTAAAGTTAGGGAAAGGGAGACCTTCAGTAGCTTGCCCAAAGTCAATTAATAGATTTGGATCTGGAACATGAACACAGGTATCCAACTCCACAACTACTATTAAGCTCTGAATTCATCAGTTCTCTGCACAGAAATCTGCTCATTGGTCACAGATCATTCTCCTTCCTTAGCAGGGGTGTCTGAGTCATCTTGGAAAACTATTCTCAAAGCTACACAGCATGAATCTAATTTACTTCTCTCCTACTACCCCTGGAAAACCACCACCTTCACTCTTGTGTGCATGGTCTGCAATTTGCCCACAACATCAGATCAGCCTTTGATCTGGGAGCTGAGTTTTAGCCAGATACCTCAGCGTCAGAAAGGGATAAGATCTCAATTCCATTTTTCTCCCCTCTTTGCTTCAGATCCTCATCAAAAGGATCCATGAGGATGATCATCTTCAGGTTTGGGGTGAGGCCCTTTTCCACATTCTCCAGCAGGACCTGTGCCTTTTGGGATGTATCACAGATCACTGTGATAATATCAGCTGAAAGCAGAAATAGAGACAGAGGTCACTGTTCTGCTCTGCTCTCCACCTGGCTGCCTTGCAAGGAGGAAGAGATTTTGCAAAATTTCAAAGATTACTGGGTCCCCAAAGGAGATTTTATCTGCAATTCAGATTTATTTTGTATAAACCTGAAACCTTCCATTGATAACAAGTTTATTGAAATAGAAGCACATCATTTTTGTGCATGCTGTGACGAGTTTCTAGAAGAGGCCACGGAATTCCTTTTGCTTAAGAGTACAGGACCCATAGGTCACTGTAAGGACTTTGGGATTTTGCTTGTGTTTAAAAAAGGAAGAAAAAGAGTGCGGACAACAAATTCGGATCCTGGGTGTGTCCTGTCAGTGTGTTTGCTTTTGGGGAGGGGAGAAGAAAGCAGAAGGGCAAAAAGAATTTTAATAAAGCATTGATGATTCATTGTACTATTTGCTTTGACACTGCTGGCACAAATACGAAACTTCTGATTTTGTCTATAGTTCAAATGGCTCTATTCACTCTGCTGACCAATTCTGTGGTGGAAAGTAATATCTTGAATATGTGAAAGATCATTACCTGCCCTATGAACTTGGACTTGTTTCCCTAACAATAGTCATTTTTCTCTAAAGACTCAGCATGAGGGCCTCCCCGGTGGCGCAGAGGTTGAGCACCGGGTTGTGAAGCTGCCTGTAGCCTCTGCAGCACCGGTTCAATCCCGGCTACTGGGCAAGGGTCCCACATGGTGCGCAGACCTCTCCTGCCGCCCGCTGCTCCCCTCAGCAGTGTGCTTCGTCAGTCTGCCTGTTCTGTTCCCGGCTCTGGCTCTGATGAATTCTCTCACCCTCCTGCGCTTCTGACTGTACCCAGTGCTTGTATAAATAAATAAATAAATCTAAAAAAAAAAAAAAAAGACTCAGCAATTAACTCAGCTGGTTAATTGTACTGGCTTGGATTTATATAATAGAAAATTAAGCCAGTAGCTTCACAGTGATTTAGTCAAATAAAAGGACTTTTGACCAGTTTAAGAGTTTGACCTGTTTAAAGTAAATAGTCTAAGCTCTAAATGATGTTGGCATACTCTGCTACCTTAAAGCCTTTCATTGAACCTTCTATCTGTCATATCCCTGCTTCATGGGGGTTGGTAACTTCCCTATGAATTATGTTCTAAATAATATAGGACAAGAAGGACTTTGGGCATTTTTTAGGTCACTGCTTTCCAAACCTACTAATAAAAGCAGATATTGAAGAAATTACTCAGCATTCAGAAAGAATCAAGTTATAATGTAATTGCAAAGTTTTACCTTTGTTGACAATGTATACTATGGCTTCTGCTCCCAAAGTGTCATACAGGGGGACAGCTACCATGGAGTACGTGTAACAGGCCAACTCAGAGATGATCCACTGTTTGGAGAGAAGTTCAAGTAAGGACTAGAGAACACTTTGAAAAGGAACAGTATTGATCCAGTCATTCACCCAATAAATGCTTCCTGGGGACCTTTGCATTAAGAAATAATCACTATGAGGACATAGGGACTGCCAGCGCTGATGCCACAAATAAATGAGATAAGATAGGGGCAGAGAAAACCCAATATAAAGGTAGGATGATAAATCTTATCAATGATCCATAAGTGCTATGGAAAGCATTAGGGAGCTTTAAGGAGGCAAAAATCACTTTTAGGGGTTGGCTAAAGCCATCTGGGACTGTTTGGGGAAAATGATGGGAACTGGGCAGTGCTTTGAAGCACTGGTAAGATTTGGCTGTGGTGGTAGAGGCAGAGAAGCATTCAGGAAGAAGGAAACAAATGAAGACAAGCTAACATGACATCAGTATGTATAGGCAGCAGGAAGCATGAAGAGAGATAGGATGTCAATTGGAAAGGTGGCTCAGAATCTAATGGTGGAAGCTAAATGTCAATTTAGGTGTTATGGACTGAATCGTGTGTCCCTGATTCATGTATTTGTGTTGAAGCTCTCATCCCCAAATGACTGCATTTGGAGATAGAACCTTTAAGGAGGTGATTAGGCTGAATGCGGTCACAAATTGGGGCCCCTCTGCAATTATGACTAGAGTCTTCATAAGAGGAGGAAGAAATCTGAGGATGACAGAGAGAAGGTCACAAGAAGACATAGTGACAGCCAGCCATGTGTAGCAATAGAGAGAGACCTCACTAAAAACCAAATCTGCCAACACATTGACCTTGGACTTCCAGCCTCTGGAACTATAATAAAATTAAAGTCTGGTGTTTAAGTCACCCAGTCTGTGCTCTTTATTATGGTAGCCATGACAAATGAAAACACTAGGTTTGATATTGACTTCCTAAACTACATTTAAGGCTATCTCTTTATTGAGACCAGTGTAACAATGATGGAATATATATATTATCCAAAAAGTACAGCAGTGCCCTCTCAGATTTTCAGTAAAGCAACTGGCTTTGGTGAGTATATGTCATCCAGCTTTCTTTTTTTTTTTTTATTTTTATTTTTTTTATTTATTTTTTAATTATCCAGCTTTCTGAAGCATGTGAAAACTTTCTCTGAGACCCAATGGTCTGATAACTTAACTTGAACTTGGAGATGAAATAAATTACAGTTATCTTAATGTCTAAAATCTACTTTCACCTTGATGTGGAAAGATGACTATGGCCAGTCTTAGCAGCAATGAGTCCTTGGTTTATCAGTTTAAGCACAATGTGAAAATTCCAATTCTAATGTAAACACAACCTTCCCTATGACACCATCAAGCTCTCATTTTCCTGTCACTCAGAACTCCCTTATTTTCTTCACACAACAGACTGACTTAAAATGACCCAAAACAGGCTGGAAGGTCAGAGAAGCCCAGTCACCTGATGTAGAGTGCTAGACATTCACCAAGAAATTAAGGATATCCTTAGCTGTGATTCTTTACGGAGGAAGAATATTCAAAGAATATGAAATCTTTAGGTAACTTTGGTGAGTCATCAGCAAGCATCAGAAAGCTGAATTAGGGGTTGGGCTTACAATCCTTACACTTAGCCCTGATTCATTTCTTTGAGTTAACTTCAACATGGTTACCTCTGGTCTATTCTGGGCAAAGATGCCAACATTCTGGTCTGGTGATGGCTTATATCCTTTATGCAAGAGACAAGAGCCCAGGTATTCTGCTCGATCAGACACCTATGAAAGAGAGAACTTTTAAAAAGCAGCCAAGATCCAAAGAGGCCAAATTAGCTCAGGAAATCACATTAGCAAAAGAATTTATATAATACGATGGGCCTGACTTACCTGCTTGTAGGACAGCCATTTGTAGGGCTGGTTTGGTTTTCTATATCCCAAGCAAGGTCCATTGTCTGAAAATATAACATTAAAAGAAAATCAGCTCCAGTTGCAAATCTTTTGGACCAGAGTCAGTAAAAGGAGATTAGGAAGAGATACAACATAAAGGATAAATCTAGTAAGAATATGAATCTTTTATATGCTAAAGAAATTCAAAGTCAGCAAGTAGTAAGTTCTCAAAGGAGAGAGAGTCTTATAAACTACCTTGAAACATTAAGGAAATGCTACTGAGCACTGGTGGGAATGTATGGACACCATGGTAACAGGCATTCAGAGAAAGCCCTGAGTACAAACTAGTCCACATGACATGAACTAGTAACTGTCCACAGCAAACAGAAACAGCTAGTATTGAATAATCTTGGATTAAGCTTCCCTGTAATAAAAGAAATCTATGCTCATAAAAATATAAAAACAAATCAAAATATGAGTCATCAATAATCTTATCACATAAACACTATTGTTAATTTAACACAGATTAATTTTCAGCGTTTCATTGTATAATTTTATAGGATTATGATGGTCCTATAAATACACACATATGGTTTGGTATTCTGCTTCCTCCCCCTATTTGATATAAACATTCCCATGATACTATTTCATCTCTATAGAGATTTCAATGACCTTTTTATGGCCAACCATTAAAGGTTCTACCATAGCTGAATTTATCTCATTGAGGGTATTTAAGTTGCTCCCAAGTTTGAGACCATAAATAAAGCGCTGATAAATATCTTCAAGTCAATCATTTCAAATTTAAAACATTTTCTAAGAATAGAATCCCTTAAGGGAAATAACAGAGAGGGGTCGGGGGGAGGGAAGGGCCAGGGGATGGGGTGTGCCAAGACAGCTTTGGTTTGGGGTAACTGGGAGCCTTTGTGGCTATTTACTTTCCCCCCACCAGCAAATATCAAATCGCAGACATCAAGTAATGTATATTTTTAAAGTCTGCTGATTTGAGAGGTTTAAAAAATTTCGCTTTAGTTGACGTTTCTTTAACAGCTTGTAAAGTGGGATCTTTTCTGTGATTAAGTTTTATGTACTCTCATGAGTCATCTGCTAAAGTACTTTGCCCATTTATGAGGCTTATAGGACCTGAGAACACACACACGTGTGCACCCACGTACACACACAGGTGAGTGCATGCACCCACCCATACGTTGCCTTCAATTTTCTTGTAATTTTTTTTTTTTTTTTTAGAGGCATGTTTTATTTTATTTATTTATTTGTTTGTTTGTTTTTGTTTTGTTTATACATGCACTGGGTACAGTCAGAAGTGCGGGAGGGTGAGAGAATTCACCAGAGCCAGAGCGGGGAGCAGAGCAGGCAGAAGGACCGAAGTACACTGCTGAGGGGAGCAGCGGGCGGCAGGAGAGGTCTGCGCGCCATGTGGGACCCTCCTCTGGTGGCCGGGGAGCAGCCGGGGATCGAACTTGCTCTGCAGAGGCTGCGGGCAGCTTCGCAACCCAGCGCTCAACCGCTGCGCCACCGGGGAGGCCCTCAATTTTCTTGTAATTGTGTCTGATGCTTGGCAACAGAAGACGTCCACTTCTGAACAACAAAATTATTCAGACGTATTTAAAATTAGAATAAGTCTGGGAACAGCCACTTACTAGAATGAATAGTAATCTCAGTCACAGAAGCCTCGGAAGTTGTGTATCAGGCAAAGGCACAACTAACAGGCTGAGAAGCCGGGACCTCTAAGCCAGAGTGAGCCTGAATTATAAATAGCAAAGCAGAAGGGAAGGAAATTTTATAAAGCAAATCGAGCCAAATTGCTAAGAGGAATTCAGGTCTTGCCAAAAGGAAGCGTTAAGAGAGAGGGTTACTAGGAATTTAGAGGTAAATAAGTGAACTTCCAGACAACGTGATTGAGCAAAAAGGAAAGAAAGCAGGAAAGAGATAGTAGCCACCCTGATTTTAGAGATATAAAAAATGAACAAGGAAACTGTTCAGAGGAAATGTTAGTAATTTTCCTTCTTGCTGAAACAGCTGCATGAAAGCTCAAGATGTCAAGTCTCAGACTCACTTTCTTGTGAGTCCTACTCTGCTGGATCTTCACCCGCTGCTCCAACCACTGCTCTATCTGGGCTTGTTTCTGCTAACACCGCTCACCAGCGATCGCTACCATGATGCAATGCTTATCCCATGCTCTGCACATTAGCTCATTTGTTCTTCCAAACCATTGTGACCGCCACGGAACTAAGGATCATGAAGGACAGGGACAGCTTCTTCAAGCTCCATTAGTAAAAGGTTGAGCCATGAATATGGAAAAACCACACTGCATCTTCCTTATCACTTTCCTATTGGAAAAATGCCAGTAGAGACTCATGGTCAAGGAATAAGTCAAATAATTGCCCCAATGGGGCACCCATGAATCTCATTAAACTTTGCCCTAATCAGCTTCAGCCTGATTAGTCAAAGCACTGACAAGTAACAGCCTGGCCTTTGATTAAAATTTCTTCAACTCAGATCTCCTGTTCGAAGGTGTGGCCATCAAAGAAGTCACCCATTAACAGCGTCTCAGCAAAACTGCTGCCCTAATCTGAGCAGAGTGGAAGTTTTGGTAAAGACTCTGATGTTTAGGTTTCACTATCTGGAATTCTCGTTCAGTGAAACAAGGTGGAGCTAGGGCGTGATTCTGAGAATCACCCACAGCTGATTCTCAGCATTGACGATCTGCTGGTTAGTTTAAAAGTTTATGTAAGGGCTGATGTAGTCAATCCCAGATAGGACCGGAAGCATCATTTGTGGAAAGAGCCAGACCAGATTTCTCACACTTGCTTCCATGAGACGCCACCTTAACCTTATCTGTATAGTTCTTAGTATTGAAAAACATTTTTAAATGTAGTATCTTATATGATACATATCACATGCATGAATTCTAATCATGGTAACACAGGCTCACTGAAAAAAACTGAAACATAGAAAATCCCATATACTACTTTAAGTAGCCCAATAAGTAAGGAAACTAATGATTCATTGGTGGTAGGTGTTATTATTCACATGCAAGTCTAAATATGTGCTGATTTGGAGCTAGAAATACTAAGTATAGTCCCATTTGGAACCTTCTGATAAAACTTCCTTACAATAAATCTTTCATTGTCTGGAGGGAAAAAAGCACACCAGAATTGACCTAAAATAGACTATGTGATCAGATAGATTTTTAGTATCAGCGGCAACATTTTCTAGTTCTGCCATCACCAGAATATTCTTGAACATCTCAGTCTGTATAGGGTAAAGAAAATGTCAGGCTTTTCTGCCCTCCCGCCATCAGGATAGATGATGGATCCTTGTGGTCCTGAATGCATGCCTGATGGCGGGCACCTGGAGTAGGGTGTGGGCATAGGTAGATGGGATTCACCTGGGCTAAGACTGTGCTTTTAAGGGCGGCGTCACGGAGATGCCAGCAGAAGCCAAAAGAGAAACCAAAAGAGAAGCTGAGAAAGAAGTAGAGAACCCCGGAGGGCCCAGATAGAGTGAAGACTTGCTGGGGGCTGGGAGGCCTGCCAGCCTCCCGGCCCCCCAGCACTCCTGCCTGCTGTGTACCGGGTAAATCCCAATAAAAACCTGCAAAAACCATTGAGGACTCTGACTCCTCCTTTACCCGGTCTGCTGGATCAGAAAACCTGCTCAGTGTCCATTCCTGACCTTACAGTCTGTGTCCTCATTTTTGAAGATGAGAGTGACAATAGCTAATTCCTAAGGTTGAGGGAATATTAAATAGACAATGTATATGCAGTACCTAGTGCATAGTTAGCACACAACTGCTGCTGGCTACTGGATACTGTCATAGTCATTCTTTACAGGGAGAAGGGAAGGAAGAGGTAAGAAGTCACACAGACACTATCTAGACAGAAAAAAGAAAAATGATGTAGGGAGAGCTGTAAGTGAAATCGTTTTGAAAGGCAACTGTGTACCTAAAGCTGCTTTGATGATGCATGATAAATGATGAAAGTGGACATGTTCAAAATCAATCTACCAAAACCTCGTGGTGTTTCTAAGAAAGTGCAAAAAAAAATTGCCTTCTGTGATGCCTAGAGCAGCAGCATATGTGAGTAGGGTGGTACTGGGATCAAAGACAAGGTAAGAAGTCAGATAGCTTTAATGCTGATTCTGCATCCATAAATGCAGGGAATTGCATTTATAATAAGTGAGGAACTGATTCAGAGAGGCAAGGGGTCTTATACAAGGTCCCACAGCTGGTAATGGAAGAATTAGATTTCAAACCCAAGTCTGCCCTGTTTGTTTCTTTTTTCCTTTTTTTTTTTTTTTAAAGATTTATTTATTTATTCAAGAGCTGGGATACAGGGCAGAAACACGGGAGGGTAAGAAGATTCACCAGAGACAGAGCAGGGAGCAGAACAGGCAGATGGACCAAAGACACTGCTGAAGGGAGCAATGGGCGAGACATGACAGGCCTGCCCCTCCATGTGGGTATCTCCCTGGCTGACCAGGAATTGAACCTGCACTGCTGAGGCTGCGGACAGCTTCACAGAGCTGTGCTTAACCCACTGCGCCACTGGGGAGGCCCTGCCCTGTTTGTTTCTACTACCCATCCTGATACTGTACTAATGTTCATTCTACTTTGTAGGTTGTGATTCAACTAGGACCATCACATTTAAACAGCTGGGGTTTTATTTATTTTTTTAAAGATTATTTATTTATACAAGCACTGGGTACAGTCAGAAGCGCGGGAGGGTGAGAGAATTCACCAGAGCCAGAGCGGGGAGCAGAGCAGGCAGAAGGACCGAGGTACACTGCTGAGGGGAGCAGCGGGCGGCAGGAGAGGTCTGCGCGCCATGTGGGACCCTCGCCAGCGGCTGGGGATCGAACCGGTGCTGCAGAGACTCTGGGCAGCTTCACAACCCAGCGGTCAACCGCTGTGCCACTGGGGAGGCCCCAGCTGGGGGTTTAGAAGGGAGACAGGGAAGAGGAGAAACGGAACAAGACCCTGCCTTGATCTTCCTACAGGCGAGAAAGGCTAGACCGTCAAGCTTACCAGATACATTAAGTCCTCTTTGGAAGATTTCATACACTGTCTTGGCATCTGAGTAGTAGTAACTTAGTAGGTCATTGTTCTTCTGGTGAGCACCCCTCCTTGCTCCTCCCTAAGACACAAGATCAAGTTTAGGTCAAGCGTGAGCCTCTCCACATTCCTTCCAAGCCCTTATGGATTGCAGAAAACATATATGCTAACCCATTGAGATCACTAGTCAGTCAATCAGATTTTTAAATCTCAAAACAGTAACTATACATCACAGAAATTTTGGAAAATGTAGACATATATAGAAGTCTTCAGGAAAATGTGATCCATAATCCAACCATCTAGAAACTGTCATAGTGTGTTTTCAGCATATCTCCCCCAACCCCCTACCCCAAGAATACACACACACATACACACACACCACTTAAACATGCAGGAGAGGTAATAGTATACCTTTAAATAATTAAAAAAATTGTTTCAAGTTTCAACATCTATCAAAATGTACTATGTTCCAGGCCCTGCAAATATTGTACATGCAAAAGGGGCTCGGACAAAATTGTTGCCATGAGTACCTTGTAAACTAGTTTTTGGAGTAGGGATAAGGTGAGAAGAGCTATGACAGTATGCTGTAGATGACGTGATAAAATAACTCATTTTAGGAATAAATGAAGCAATCATTTCTGTATTGAATAGAAAGGCTACAGAGAAGTGATATTTCAACAGAGACTTTGAAGGTAAGCAAGTATTTACCAAAAAAGACATGATTTGGTAGAAGGGAGGAAAAAGAAGAAAAATCCAGAGTGAAGGAATAGACTTAATAAAGTCATAAAGACAAGAAAATACCTCTAGAATCTGGTGGGCAGCTAGAGAACAGGGTATTTGAGATGCAGGGAGCAGCGAGGGATGTGACTAGAAATGTCAGCTGGAAATGTAGGACCAGACCCTGAGGTGGATCCTGGAGCTACGGCAGGAACCAGAGGTGTGGTCCAACCTCAGCAAAGTCTAAAGAAGAATATGCATCAATTAAACAAGCATTCAAAAATGTAGATTACTGTGAAAATGAGTAGTATAAAAGTACAGTGTGACACATGAGGCAATAGCAAGAGATCTGACTTGGTGAAGAGAATTAAGACATCTCACATTAAATCAAGGTATCAAAAAACTGCTCCTTATCTACCAAAGGAAGATAGGGTCTTGCTGTTCATTTACAAAGATGAAGTGAGGAAGGAGAAGAATGAAAGATGATTCAGACTCAACTTTAGGCAAAGAGATAAGAAAAGATGAATTTAACAGAGAGCAGGAGGGAAAACTGGAAAGGGTGTGTGTGTGTGTGTGTGTGTGTGTGTGTGTGTGCATATGTGCACATGCACACAGAGAAAAGATATGCAACAAAGTTACTTGTTGAGCTTGGGTACTTGAAGGTCACTGAGGTGGATTGGAACTTAGAAGGTCAGATTTGGGGATCTGAGCCTTTAGGTACAAGTCACAGGAGGGGAAGGGTTTTCTTAGCTGTGAGGAGTTAGAGCAAGGAATAACAAACTATGATCTGGGGTCAAGTCTGACCTGCTTTTATAAATAAAGTTTTATTGGAAGAGGCACGCTCATTCATTTACATGTTGTCTAGTGCTTTCATGCTACAACAGTAAAACTGAGTTAGTTGCAACAGAGCCTATGAGCTTGCAAAGTCCAAACTATTTACTGTCTGTTTCTTACAGGATATATTTGCTAACCCCTGCTTTGGCAGAATCAAGGGATGGTGAGAATGAAACTCTAGGAAGAGGGGGGGAAAGAACTCTAAGTGACAAAGAAAGACTGTCTTAGAATTAGGAAGAAATCTCAGTGAAGACTATCAAGAGAGGCAAAGGAGGACTTTTAAGAAAGAAGTCTCAGGTCATTTGAGAGGAAAACTGAAGGGAGCAGTCACTGAATTTAAAAGGTAGAATATGAATGACCCATAGAAGTTTGGAGGAAATAATAAAATGTCAGGTCTTGTGGGCTGAAGATCAGAAATGGAAATCACAACAGACTACTTTTCAAGAACTCTGGTGGAAAAAGGAATGATCGAAGGGAAAAAGTAGCCTGAAGCAGAGGGATCAGATAGGAAGATGCCAATGAAGAAAATGAACATGTGAACATACCAAAATATAGGGGGTGGGGAGAGTGTAGGTACCTTGGAGTAAGCAGAGGAAAGATCATAAAAAAAGAATGCAAGGAGTTATCCTGCAAAGGACAGGAATGCTTTTTTTCTCTGAAAAAGGTTGACAATGAGAACTGATAGAGAATATTCCTAGAGCTTCCCCTTTGCCCAGAGATCTAAGAAGCTGAGGGATGTACCAAAAGTAAGGAATTGAGAGGGGAAAGCCTAGTTCAACTTTTAGCATTTTTAAGAATGAATATTAACAGAAAGCTGAATTTTAATACCAGGAAATCACTTCTTTACTATTCTCAGACACCAGGCATCCTGATGAAAATGTTCTCTCACCCATAAAATACTGACTCAGTCATCTAGATCATATGACAGCAAACTTTTGTTAAAGTCTAGATAGTAAATACTTTGGACTCTCTGAACACAATTTGTCTCCCCCCCTTTTTTTTTATACATTCCTTTAAACACACCATCCCTTGTGGTGGGAGATTTATGGGAACTACACCTGAGCAGAGAAACTAATATTGTACAAAAATGAACAACAATGTAAGAAAACTAACAACCAAACAAATAAATACACCATCCTTACTAGTTGCACACACACACACACACACACACAAAGGTATCTTTCGCCCACCAGGGTTTACCAACCCCTGACCTAGATCGCTGGTATCATAAGACCTAGCTGTGGTTTCATTTTTTAACAAAGAAAAATGTTCTGTTAATAGAAGTTTAAATTTGTAGATTTTCTTTTGATTGGGAATGTAAAAAGCTTACTTTCCCATGCATGCTACAGCCACCACCCCTCCATGAGGTATCCCAAGTTCTTGAAAGACAATTTGTGTTCGATCAAGGTTAACACACTAAAAAGGTGATGGGCAAGTTACCTCGATTCCCACTGACTGGTTGTTCAGATCAATGACAGGAAAGACTGGTGGAGGTCTGTTGATGAGCCACAGGAAGATGGAAACTCCCACGACGAGCAGGCAGATCAGTGCCGGTGTTGGAAGTGGGGAAAACAAGAAGTTAAAGATAAAAAGCATCTTTGTGAATAGCAGCAGGAAATTCAGATCTTTAAAAAAAAAAAGGAAAAAGAAAGTTAGAGGAAATGGCTATATTTTTACTCAACAGTTCTGCTTACAAAAGGACACACACACATACATGCACACGCACATGCACATGCACACGCACACATCTTCTGGCTTCTAACCCTCCAAATAGCCAAGGTGGGATCTCTTCAGCATCAGAACATCTTCCACTGTTGACCTTAGCCGTGTTGAAAATAATAGAACGAATTCCCCACCCTTGTCCCTTAACTGTCTTAACTGTCCTTAACTGTTACTTAACTGTCCCCCCCAAAGAGGACAGGATCAAAGGGAACAGGTTAATCATTTCCCCAATAGACAATTTGGAGAAGCACTGCCCTTTGGTTTGTGACCCACAAAGCCAAAGCCCTCTGGAGCCAACATAAGCTGCCAGTCAGAGGAGGGCGCTCTGGAGAGCTGCCCCTGCCTAGGGTACCCGGTCAGGAAGGACTCTTCCGGCTGGATTTCCTGAGTAGAAACCAAACTAAAGAGGAAATCTCTGGTGAGGTGACACCACAGATTTAGAAATAAAGCATTCTGCAGAGAGAATGTTTCCTGCCAGCCGGAAGTGGCTTGCTTTTTTGCTTTATTTTTTGAAGCATCAGGGTTTTAGTGCTCAACAGCATCACATCTTTGAGGTCCAATGCCCTCTCCTCTGGGGTGCACAGAGGAACCATTTTTAATGGACAGGAATTTAGGCGCATGGGAAGGGAGCTGGAGATGGATTCCGCACGTGCAACAGGTAAGCATTAAAGATTTCCGCCAGGGAGAGAGCTCAAAGAACTGAAAGCAACCAAGACATTTCTCCCCACCCCAATTACTTATAGTTTCCAGCCAAGTTCAGTTTCAGACTCTAGTAGTATTTGGGCAGGTCCAAGGAACTTAACTCTTGCTGAAGCCACCTCTTCCCACCCCCACTTCCCCACTGAGAGTAGTAACAGCAGCAGGCAGGTGAGCCCTGACCTCCAGGCACTGGGTGGGCTTGTTTGTATGGATCACCTAATTGAACCTAACCAGTGACCCCAAGTAGCACTGAGCAGATAAGAAGCTTCTTAGGGTCAAAAGTGACTTGTCCCAATCCACTCACCTTTTCCCCCTACTGCTTGTCCTTTCAACATCACCAAAGCCACAACTCACTTTTTCCTTACAGAGGTTAGCCACAGATTCGAGGAGAGAAATCTGGCACGTTCCAGGTGACAGCAGGGGAAGGTCAGAATTTCTGTTTTTCAGAGTAGAGTTAACGGCAATGTCCTACGGAACCACATCTCCGAGAGGAGGCCAAATAGTCTCAGTCAAAATCAAGAGAGCAAAGCAAGTCCAATAAATCTTAATCAGATCAAGATTATGGTTGCCATTAGAGTTTTGGGACTCTGGCACTAGCTGGCATCTGGAACAGACCATTCCACCGTAACAAAGGATTCTACAAACCCTAGGAATTTTATGTGGATGGGAATAGTCACAAGAAAGCCTAAGCACTCTCATCATATTTCTCCCCGTGACTGGTTACTACCTGACTTTGGAGTAGTCCCTTTCCATTTTATGGAGGAAAGCGGAATTTCCCAAGACTGGGGTGAAAGCCCACCATCCCTTGGTTCCTTCCACATTGTGTTTAGAGTAAGAAAAAGGAGACAAAGCACAAACAAAAGCGAGGCCTCACAGGTGCTAGGTTACTTAACAGCACTGCGCTATTGTTACTATTGTGACCACTTGCCAGAGTTCTGGGGGCAGGTAGGGGGTGGAATCCAGCCTCACCTGAACTTGTATGCTGAAGTGGCACTCCAGCGAGCCAAAAGTGTTCAAGAGCCAGCCACACAGGACCCTGGTCTCAGGCCAGCCACCCCAACCCAGGCAGGAAAGGGGGTTGCTCCAGGGAAAATTGTGAAATTGACAGAGCAGGCAGAGGTGCCAAAGGGAGGAGAGGCCTGCTGCGTGACCCCTCCCCTCAGCCTGGGACACTGCCACCCATCTGGTAGGATTTTTTGACCTGGGGTTTTTCCCTCTATCCTCCTCCCATCCTCGAATTGAGAGCTGGCATCTGGAATCATCTCCAAGGGGGATACCAAGGTGGGAGGGGGCAGCTATGAGAGTACATGGTGGCGCTGAGGACTGTGGACCTCTTCATATAGGAAGGTAGATTTACATTTTAATAGAAGGTTTTGCAAACAATGTCTTCAAAAGCGGTGAAATTTAGACCTTGCAGAATGGGGGAAAAGGAGAGCCAGTAACTCAGTAGCTGGCAGGAGGGAGGAGAGGGAGGTTAAGGAGGTGAAAGAGAGGGTTAGGGGGACCTCCCTGGTGGTGCAGGTGTTGGGTGCAGCGCTGTGAAACTGTTCGCAGCCTCTGCAATGGGGGTTCGATCCCGGCCGGCTGCGGAGCTACCCACATGGCACCGCAGATCCCGGCACGGCTGCTCCCCTCAGCAGTGTATTTCAGTCAGTCTGCCTTCTGTTCCCCACTCTGTCTCTGGTGAATCCTCTCACCCTCCTGCACATCTGGCCTGTACCCTGGTTTTTGTATAAATAAATAAATCTTAAAAAAAAAGAGAGAGGGTCAGGGCTGGGGGCAGGGGAAGGGGAGGCTAGGGAGGGAGATAGGGAGAGAATTCACAGTTGGTCTAAAAGCAGCACCTGCCAAACCCCAGCTGATTGTCACCATGTAGTAATGTGAGCCCAGACGGCCATTTCCCTCCAGAAAATCTAGAATACTGGATTTCTATGAAATCTCAACTTGAGCTATTGGCTTCAGCACTAGAGTCTGGCATGTGAAAAACAAAACACACCTGGTTTACCCAGGACACGGTAGGCCAATTCTTCAGCACTTCTAGTCACAGAGTCCAGAAGTGGGAGATTTACAAATGCCAAGAGCATTTACTATATTCACAATGTTGTACAACCATTACCTTTCATCACCCCCTAAAGGAAACCACATAACTATTAAGAAGTCACTCCCCATATACCTTCCCCCAATCCCATGCAACCACTAATTTAATTTCTATTTCCATGTATATACCAATTCTGAATATTTCATATAAATGAAATCCTATATAATAAGTACTTCATTCCTGCTTACGGCTGAATAATATTCCATTGGATGGCTAGATCACATTGGGGTGATCCATTCATCTGTTGATAGATGTTTGGGCTGCCACCACCATTTGCCTATGGTGAACATGCTATGAGCATTAGTATACATGTTTTGTTTGAATACCTGATTTTAAGTCTATATATCTGGGAGTGAAATTGCTGGGTTATACGGTAACTTTACATTTAATTTTTTGTGAGGAAGCACTAAACTTTTTCCAAAAATGACTGCATCATCTCTATATCCTCAGTAACATTTGTTATTTAAAAAAATAATAACCATCTTAGTAGGTATGAAATGGCATCTCATTGTGAGTTTCAGTTACATTTCCTTAATGACTACTAATGTTGCACATCTTTTTATGTGCTAGTTGTTCATTTGTAGTTCTTTTGTGAAGAAATGTCTATTTCAGTTCTTTGTCTTTTAAAAATGGCTTGTCTCTTATTTGTTGAGTTGTAAGAGTGTTTACATATTTTGGATATTAGAATCTCATCATACAAAGGGTTCACAAATATTTTTTTCCAATCTGTTAGGCTGTCTTTTCTTTATCTTGATTGTCTCCTTTCTAATGTACAAATATATTTTTAAAGTTAAGATGTGAGCACTAAAGAGGACTAGCAACCACATCATATCATTCTTTGAAATTTGAATGGGAGGAATTGAGGCCTGAGAAGATGCAGACCTTTGGGTTACACTAGTAACAGACTAAGCAGCTTTGGTTACCATTCTAACCTTTAGAATCTGTTAGAACTTCCAGATGTCCTTAAATAAGCAAGGCAGAAAGTTGCCATCTCTCATCATGTGCCCTATATGAATCATATTATAATTCTGATTTGGTCAATACACAGAACCTCCTCAAGGAGTTGTAAGTTGACATTTCTAATTCTATGTCATTTCTTTTTTTTTTTTTTGAAGATTTATTTATTTATGCATACAAGAACTGGGGTACAGGCCGGAGGTGTGGGGGTTGAGAGGATTCACCAGAGACAGAGTGGGGAACAGAACAGGCAGATTACTGAAATACACTGCTGAGGGGAGCAGCGGTCGAGTTAGGAGAGATCTGCTGCGCCATGGGGGTTGCGCCCTGGCCGGCTGGGGATCAAACTTATATTGCAGAGGCTGCGGATTGCTTCAAAGTGCTGTGCTCAACCCCTTCCGCCACCAGGGAGGCCTCAATTCTATGTGATATCCTATTGGGAAAGGATGGGACCAGGAGAAGTGCAATAGTGGTAACCAAAAGAGGAATAGCTGTGTTATACAGTGTCAGGGGTTCTGGGTCCTGGTCATCTACAATTGACTGGGTATTCTCGGATCGATGATTTGGCAAGGAATTGGGTTAGGACTGGTAGATAGTTTAAAAGAATATATTTATTTATAGCACACAATAAAAGTATCGCTGAGGATTAGTCTGCTCCTTTAGGCTTGGAGGAATATACAGGATGGACCTCACAGAATGAAGTGGGCAGAGAGTCTAGTCTAGAAATAATTCTGTTAACCCTGGGTTTCTGGAATTCAAGGGACAAAAAGGCAAATTATCTTTTCTTTTAGGCCTGAAGAACTAATTATTTTCCAAGCAATAATGAGATAAAAATTGCATCTGTAAGCTTTTTTAAAAAACCCAACCCTTCCTCATAGAAGGTGTCACACTCATTTGGACTTAATTGGTTTCCCAGTTCTCTTGCAAGCACAGGATCATTCTGCAGTGATAGAAAGCTCATTAAAAGGGAGATGAGAGTTCTCAAGTTCTTCACCCAATTAGCTAACACAGTCTTCTATCTTGCATTTCGTACTCTCTCCTAGAGACTTTGTCACAGGACTTCACAACTCATAATAACTCCATAGGGACCTGTGTAATACTTAATAGGTTGTATATGAAAGTTTTGCTTTCTTGGTTGGGCTTTTTAAATTGCCATCCCATCCTCCATGATCATTTTCCCTAAATTCCAAATACTCAACCAGGAGGCCTCTACCTTAGTCCTTAACTGCAAGGTCAATATTTCTAGACAAATTCCAAAAGTAATGGCAAAAGCTCCACAGCATATTGCAAACCAATAGTTTTATGAGCGTGCCTGGAAGGATCTGATCTTTTCCTTCATATGTGATGAATGTGGGCCTCCCTGGTGGCGCAAGTGGTCAAGCACAGCATTGTGCAGCTATCCGCAGCCTCTGCAGCACTAGTTTGAGCCCCGACCAGCCAGGGAGCTACCCACATGGCCCATCAGACCTCTCCTGTCTCGCCCGCTGCTCCCCTCAGCAGTATCTTTCAGTCAGTCTGTCTGTTCTGTTCCCCACTTTGTCTCTGGTGAATCCTCTCACCACCTTGCACCTCTGGCCTGTACCCCAGCTCTTGTATGCATAAATAAATAAATAAATCTTTAAAAAAATATGTGATGAATGTGAACCAAATATATGTCCTATTACAAGATCTTTCACCCAAGGTAAGGGATTTCATTTTCTTACATTTATTTGCTCTTCTGCATCAAAGGTAGTTTTCCTCTAGGAAATCAGATAACACTATTTGAAACAATGATGCTATTTTACAAAAGTAAACATTCAGAGAAAAGCCTGATGTGGAAAAGCATCATTTCCCAAAGAGTGAATCTCAGTGACCCCTGTTATCTAAGGGGTATCTAAGGTCTTTGACTCAAAGACCAAAAGTGTTATATCCCAGATAAAACTATATGCGTTATATCTGAGGTTTAAAAAAAAAATCATATTTCCCAGTTAAAAAAAAAAAAGCAGCTGGGAGGGAAAACCTAAAATCTATTCTAAGGTAATAAGAGGCAATAAGAAACCACGAGACAATTCCATGGTTCAATACCATGAGTAAGCTGACTAATTACCAAATCTGCAGCCACAAAGCTACGAGCTTTCCATTTCTTCTTGCAAATAACTGATTTGCAAAGAATGGAAAAGTTGTCATTCATAACAGTGTATGTAAGAATAAATGTGTCAAATTTATATTAAGAAAGTAGATCTGAGTGACATAAATCTTGAAAAATGGAGACACACCTAAATAGTCAAGGGGTTCTATCTCCCTAAATGTATCTAATCTAATTTAAAGCAGCCCTAATCAAGGCCAGCAAGATCTGCTTGTGAGCCAAAAAACTGAACTCTAAAATTGACCCAGAAAAATAAAACAAAAACATAAATTTTTTGAAAAATAACAAATTGGGTGGATGGCAGAAAGTTAAGCATTACCAAATTTGCTTACTATAGAGGTAGAGGAGTTTTTATTTGGTCACGGAGAGACAAACCTATGTAATAAAACAATCCTGAAATATTCATGGTGGATGTATTATCACATGCTAAATTGCATTTCAGAATTAGATTTTTTTTTTTTACCTACAATAAATGTGTTGAGACAATTGGCTAACCAGTCAGAGAGAACCCAGGTCTAAGCTGGTTATTGCCTTACACCTACAACTAGTGCAAGATGGACCAATGTCTCAAGTATAAAATAGTGAAAACCATGAGAATAGTTGGGGATCAAAGTATGAGAGAGCTTTTTAAAAATGATTTAGGCAGAGGGAAGATTCAAGACAGACACCTAAACCTATAAATGAAACCTAGAAGCTATAAATGAAACTGTTGGCTAGTTTGATAACATAAAATTTAAAAAAAAATTGCACAGCAGAAAAGGCACCAAAGACAAAGTCAAAGATAAACTGGAAAAAGTATCAAATATGCCAGACAGGGAAAGAGTTCATAGTCCTCACAGGGAATGCTTCGATGTCAACAAACAACAATATAGGACCCAATCAAACAAAGTTCATAGCCAAACAAATAGTTTACTTAAAATTCAGAAAAGGCATTTGACTTTGCTTATGGTTTAAAAAAAATGCAAAATCAAATAAAATACCTTTTCCCACCCATTAGATTAGTGATGATGAAACAGTGCACCATATGCTTTGAATTATGAAAATATAAGCTTGGTAGAGTCTCCTAAGAGATGCGCCTATTGCCTTCAACCAGAATTTAAACTGTGTGCCCTTTGGCCCAAACATGCACTTTATCCTGCAGGGAGATATTTGTCTGATAAAGGACATCCCCAGTCTCCGTGTGAAGTGCCAGCTAAGAATGTGACTGAGTCACTCTGCTTGGGTTCAAAACCTGCTTGGTCAACTTCTTTGATGACCTCTGTGTGGCTTCTCATCTGTAAATGGCAGTGACATCTCTCTCATGAGGCTGTCACCGTGATTGCAGGACGACATATCCATGTAAATTGCTTAGAACAATGCCTGGCCATTAGCTCTCATGTTCCTCATCATTAAAACACAAGGTTGTTTATAATCACAAAGGCCAGGAAGCCTTCCTTCATGGAAGAGTGACCAGCACACAAGAGTACGCGCACACAGAGGCTCCAGGCAGAAGGAAGCAGGTGTTCAATTCCCGGGATAGAGAGAGCTCTGCTATCCATTTCCAAGTAGAACCTGTTGGATGAGGAGTAGGCTTCTCCCCAGTGGCGCAGGGGTTAAGTGTCAGCACTATGAAGCACTATGGAGCCTCTGCAGCACGAGCTCCATCCCCGGCCAGGGAGGTGACTCACATGGCCCAGCAGACCTCTCCTGTCTGACCCTTTGCTCCCCTCAGCAGTGGATTTCAATCCACCTGTTCTTTTCCCCACTCTGTCGCTGGTGAATGCTCTCACCCCCCCCTCTACACACCACTAGCTTGTACCCCAGTTCTTGTATAAAAGAATTTAAAGAAAAAAAGGAATGATTCTCCAGAAAGTTTTGATTATTCAATCATTTAGTCAAAAGAAATTTAAGATATTGATTATATATTGGGCATCCTTCCAGGAATCTGGAGAAACTGGGTTACAGCTCTGAAAACCCTTTCCTGCTGGGCTGCATTTTATTGGGGAGTTTGACAACAGATCTGAATGGCTAGATAGTATGATGGAGTGAAAAACACAGACTAGGAAAAGAGCGTTTGGGGCACAGCAGGAGGCTGAGTTTTAATGAAGGAAGTTAGACTAGGGCTTGCATGGAAGTGACCGTTTGAGAATGGGGATGGTTCATCTGCAATATGTCTGCTTTTGTTCTAAAAACAAAACCCAAAATGAACGGTTCCTTATTATCCCACCTCCAATCCGGGTGTACGGTTTATGGTGTTTCACATGAAAACAGCCCTCACTTTGTTTCCGTAGGGGCAGGTCTCCCACCACCTGGACACAGGTCTTTTCCAGTGCTCTCTGCAATCAATACCTCTCATCTGCTGCGTAAACTAGTCTGCACAGCAGCTCTGGGGGTGGAAACATTTTTCATTCAATTATTTAGCACAAGAAATCAGAGCAAAGGTAAAGGTTGAGTCATGGGGCCAAAGGAGTCTTTCAACATTGATTGCAAGGAGCTGAGAAGAGAGGCTGGTGTAAGAACCTGACCTATGAGCTTGCAGATAACTTCCGAGCCACTCACCAGTGCTCTCCGGGTGCTCAAGCCACCACGTCGCATTCACTTTCTCCACCAAGCAGGGCCATGTCACCAGAAACAGGTGGCTCTGCTGACCTGGGAGCCTGGCACTAGGTGTGCTTGGAAGCACAGGTTCCAGGATGTGTCCCCAGGCAGAATGGAAAAGGCCCTGTTATCACGTCCACAGGGACAAGCAGAGCAGGGAGACAGCTTTACCAAAGAGGAGCCTGGCAACCCCCAGAGGGGAGCTGATAGTCATTTCCCCACTGTGCAAAGGTTCTGAGTGTTTAAATAATTAAAAACAGGAAAGTGACATTATTCCCCCACATGGCCATCTTTTTAGATCAATTTCCAGGCTGTCTCCAATTGGCAAGGCGGCAGGCAGAGAAAGGCAAGGGCTTGACTTGGGACAGGTTCCAAGCCCACAAACAACACACTGTAAATAAACCATCGGTGATCTTTGGCATGGGAACAGCTCCAGGAACTGGAGCTACAGAGGGTTGAGAGAGGTGGTGCAGGATCAGTTCTTTTCTCAAAGCCACACCTCAGCAGGTGACTCCATGGACAAGTTGGGCTGTGAGTAATCCCAGGCATTGGCCCTTCAGACATTTGGATCCCACTGCAGTCAGCATGAAGACTGGAGGCAGTGGAGACCCACCAAGATTCAGTGAGTCACCTTCTGCCTTCATTTACCATTAGCCCAGTTTCAGAGAAATCTGACTAGGGAGGGGATCTGTACAAGGAAACAGGTGGCAGCGTTCAATCCTGCCATGGCCCTGTGTGCTCACGCTGAGGGTAGCAGGTTGCCCACGCTCCCTGAGAAAGGCCATGGCAATGGCAGTGCTAAGCAGCCAGGCTGAACTTGACCTGTGCCTGATGCATCGGAACAGTCAATCTCCTATTCTGTGCCAGGTGGGGTGTTCAGCGTGGGGAAAGTAGAGTTCATGCTCTCACAGGGCATAAAGATGATTCCCTAGGCAGTCACAATAATTTGAGGCAAATATTCTCTGGAATGTAGAACCCAAGCTTTGGGAGCACCAGGTAGAGTGGAGAACTTTGTGAGTGGCAAGAGACAGGGTGACCCTCTGCACTGATTTACTTATACATTTACTTATATTTACCTTTGATAAGGCAAAGATCTTTGCCCTACTGTGCCATATGCAATGCTTAAAATGCTTAAAAAGATGTGGTTACTGAAACAATCTTAATAAATGAGTGGATAAAGAAGGTATAATATAAGTACAAAATGGATATTCAGTTAAAAAAAGAGAACAATTTTGCCATTTGCAGCAAAATGGAAGGAACTGGTGGGTATTATACAAAGCTAAGTAAGCCAGAGGGATAAAAATATTGTCTGTTTTCACTGACACATGCATTATAAGGGAACAAAGCAGATGAAAGGACAAAACAAAAATAAATCTGTGGCCATTGACAATAGAACTGAGGTTGCCAAATGGAAGAGCATGGCAGTGAAAGCAAGGGTAGAGCAAATCTAATGGGTGGCGGTGCATGTTTTGTTTAAATACACACACACACACACACAATTTATTAGAGAATAAAATCCATTTTAATGGTGATAAAAAGAAGACATAGCCCTTTGGGGATGTCTGGGTCTATCGAATGCTAAAACCTCTTAGAGAATGACTCGATGTGTGGGACAAGCTAATGGGTTTGATGAAGAGAAAGGTTGGCATAGACTGGAGAGACTGAAGCTGTATAGTGCATTTGACACTCAAGGATGTATCACCCTTGATCCCCTGGATTTATTGACAATAGTCTCATATTCAATCAAGGGTGATAACTCCACCAAGCCAACAGCTAGTGAGACTCCAACTATGACCTTCACCAGGATCACTGTCGCCAAACTTTTCTCAACTGTTTTCTGCATCTCGCCATCTACCTTTCCCATGGGACCAGCCATCATCTCAGGATGGATGAATCTAAGTGAAAGGGCGAAAGAGAATACCCAGATATGGGGTGATAGACACCAATATGGGACAAATGGCTAAAGATACCAATATGGGACAAATGTGACATTTGGAGTGGAGAGTGATGAAGAGACTACTTCTATTTCTGATAGAAGCAGGAGACCATCTTTAGTCAAAATGTGGGAAAAGAAAAATCCTCCAAGAAGGCGGAATGAGACTGGGTTTGGTGTAGATATTGGACCACTGAGGTCATTTCAGCCCACATCAGTGAGCTTTTGAGGGTCCAGCCTTGACCAGTTGACTTGAATGGTATTCCACAGGACAATCTTTGTTATGTCAAATCACAAGAGCCTCTTAACTCTATGAAGAGAGCAGAGGATGGCTGCTGAGTCATTCGTAGATGTATGACAAACAGCACAAATCCCACTGGAGCTCAGGCTGACATGGCCAACCTTGATCTTCTGCGGTGCTTCCAAGAAATCACAGTCCAACAGGGAGCCCTTGTCTCCATGAACACCCCAAAAGTATCCCAAGACTGTTGCTGACCAAGTGAATTATGAGAGATCTGAGGTTTAAAGTCCACTGTGTATGATAAGAGAACCTGTAAAATGATAGACTGGACAAAGTGCTAGTCCCCCATCACCCATGCCAGCACACAAAGGGGGTGATGCAAGATCTTGTGAAAGAGGCCTATCTGCCTGGGCCCTCTGCAGAATCAGCCCTCACACCATCCGTCTTGTCTGACCAGATTCAAAGTACAAACAGCAAGCTTTATTGCCAATGGTCTCATTCTCAGGGGAGAATTTCAAGGTCATTGTCTTTCCAGGTGTCAGAACCAGCCTTCTCCACGTATCAGATGTGTGGCCCTGGGGCCAGTTAATGCCATGAACATTAGTTTCTCTCAATTGCACACACAAAGGGGCAGTAATAACCCTATTCAGAGGGGATACTGTGAGCTGACCTTCTAGAATACTGTCAGGTGCATGAGAAGGTAGTTCTCTATAAATGCTAGGTCCCATTCTCTCATCCACTTGCTTCGATTTCCAACTTCTTGTCAACAACAGATGTTCTAGTTTGAGATGTGCCCAAAGAGAAGTTGGTCATGGGCTTTGGGCTATAATTGCCCTGCTCTTACGTGCAAAGGTCTTAACAACTCATTTCGAAGTAAACAGAGAAGTTCTAGTTGGAGAGGGCATGGGCCACTTCTGGGTGTTGACCCAGCCATCTCCCCACATCCCACCCTAAGACCAGAGATCTGCTACCAGCACTCCCAGAGAGGGTTGAGACGTGGGCTGGTCACAGCAGTGCGAGGGCCACCTGACATCCTTCCAAACTCAAACACTTCTGTATTTACTCAAACAACACGAGCTGAGAGTCTGGGAAGCATCAGGCCCTGTGCCAGAGAGAGGTGCAAGGAGAGTCCATTTCTGATCTCAGGGCACACAGGGCAGAGGCAGACCTAGACACATCACAGCAGAACGTGGAAGAGCCAGTGGTGGCCAACCTCGGGCTGCTGGGGTCATGGCACCACTTGATGGAGGTGCCAGACATGGGGTTGCCTCAGGATGTACCCCACAGGTGGGTCAGGGCACTTGCCTGGACATGGGAGCATTTTTTTTTAAGGTGCAACTTACATAACATTAAACAAAGCATTTTAGAAAGGAGGATTGAGAGCATTTAGTATGTTCACAGCATCACGTGACCAGCACACCTCTGTCTGATTCCAAAAAGCTTTCTTCACATTCAAAGGAATCCCGGTACCCCTTAAGTCACTAGTCCCCATTCCTTTCTCTTCCGAACCGCTCACAACCACCAGTTTGCTTCCTGTCTCATGGATTTGAGATGGGGGTGTTTCCAACAGAGAAATTTCTTCCAGTTTTTAATTCTTGGGCCTGTGCACTGGAGTCCAGAACTAAGTGCTGTTTACCTTTGGGACTAAATGATACAGAGTTCAAATTCTAGCTCCAGTTTCTCTTTAGTGTGTCCAGTTTATTTCTAAGCCTCGTTTTCCCCAGCTATGACACTAAGTACTTACTTCATAGGACTACAGAAGATCAAGAAATAAAAGCCTCCTCAAACAGCTAGGCTGGTGCCCCCCATAGGAAATACTCAATGACTGGGAGCTGTAACACTGGCAGTTCTAGAAAAACGTCTAGCTGAAAGCATCTAGCAAATCATGGACTTAGTACCTGCCCACATTATCAGGAAAATCTTTTTACAAACAAAATTCTCTAGGAAATCTGAAGGCAGGGAGCCTGGATTTAGGATCAGACTGAGTGAATGTGCCTTCAGTCCCACTTTGACAACTGACTGTTCTGTGATCTTGGGAAAGCGGCTTCACCACTCTGAGCCTTCTCCCTCAATCATTCAATGGTGAAAGCAGCCACCTGTAGGGCTGTCTTGTTAAGGGTAAGGGTGCCCACCATTAGCTGGTGCTCACTTGCTTTCATCTTCCCTTTCTCCATTTGATCCCTCCCTCTTCCTGACCCCCAGCCTTGCTGTGGCATCCACATCCCAAGGGCAATATTTGCACTTAGGCACTCAGTGACTCACGAAGACTGTGGGTCTCTGCCTGCAGAGGCCAGGTATAGACTGAGAGAGAAGAATACGTTAGGTCAGGATTCAGTGAAAAGTCTGGCTGGTAATGTTTATAAAAAATTCTAATTTGGAATGTGTTTATCTGTGGTATGTCTGCCTTGCAGCATCCCACCTACACCTTATCATGTGCCATCCGCTTTACCTGGCCCAGTACCTGCTTATTCTACAAGCATTTGTGACTCTGGCTTTATTTAGGTGTTTGTTCCTTTTGCTGTGCCAAGCAGAGCAAAGCCTGCAAGAATGTATAGCATGGCTGTTCCTAGGTTATGCCGGCAGGTGGAGGGGACACCACAGAGTAACCCCCATGCTGGAATACGGGGGTCAAGAAAAACCATGTGGTCCTTAAAAAACAAAGCAAACACTAAGCTGATCTTTTATTTTCTAAATGGAATGATTTTAGAGACTACCACTGAGAGAAAATGCCAGTCACCAACAGTTTGTGCCTGTAGATGCCATCCTACTTTTCAAATCCTCAGAAAGGTGGATACCTACAGAAGGGGCCGAGTCCCTGCCTAAAGCCCACTGCTAGAAACCTGTCTAAAGTCAACCTATGGCCTCGGCCCTTAAAGCAGCTCCAAGTTTATTCAGAACCCACACCAGCAGTCGCTCATCAGCCGGCTGCTCCCCAGGAAGGAGTTGTAGTCCACGGAGACCCCCAGCCCACCTCAGGGAGCAGCGGCGCCACGTGTGCAGGTCCACATAAAACAAGGCCTTTTGTGGGTTTCCTCTCCTAAAGACTCAGAAGAAAGAAAGTCCCACCCAGGCCCCGCATTTCCCTTTTTGCTCACCCCTCCGGATAAGGAAGGTTTAATTAAAGGATCCCTTAGATACCCAGGAGGGAGGCGAGAGAGACAGAGGAGAGCAGCGCCGGCTGAATGTGCAGCTGGGACACTTGGAGCTCCGGGTTTGCCAAAGCTGAGGTCAGGGGTCAGGTGTCCCCCCCAACCCCGACCCTGCCTGTGCCTCATGCTCACGGGGCTCCTCGCTAACCACCACCCTCCAGAAGCTCCCTTACCCTGAATGGGGGCCGCATCTCTTGTTGTTTCCAACAAATGGGTTTCTGGGTCCCAGTTCTTCCGGCACACGTGCCCGAGCCCCTCAGTCCTCACCCCCAGTTTGTCCCAGGATGGGGTGGCTTCAGCACATCCATGAAGGCAACAGCCTTGGCTGAGTCCCTGGCTGTGTCCTGGCTGAGCCACCCCCGTCAGGACATGGCTCGGCTTTTTAACGTGCTCGGGGACTTCACTTCCTGGTTTTTCTTTCACAACTGAAAGTGGAAGCACTCTGGCCAGGAGGCGAAAGCCGCCAAATTCTCCCGGGCTGCTGTGCAAAGCCTCATCCAGCCCAGCCCCCTGGGACGGCGGCAAAACCAGCTGCAGCCACACCAGCCTCCCTTTTCTCCTGTCTGACAACCTCCAACCTAAGACAAAACTCCAAACTAAGATGACCCGAGGGGCCCTTCTCAGACCACGGGGGCAGGGAGGCGACCCTGCTGCTCCCTGCTGGGTTCCCAGGACAGGAGAATCCAGCCACGGGGCATCCCAAGGCCAAGTGGCACTGCTGCCAGCTAAGCCTGGCAGGGCTCACCAGCCCGCACGTGTCACCCTCGGCTCCCGCAGCCCCTTTCTCCTGCCTCGGTCCCTGAAGCCACGCAGCTGCATCAACACGGCGAGCACATCAGGAGTCACAGGGACAGGGGCTGTCCTGTTTCCTGTGACATATCAGCGTTTCATCTTTCATATTTCAAAATTGCAATTACAAATGTATTCTGCTTCCTCCCTTGCCTGCCACAGTAAAACTCAGCAATTTTTAAACCACAGAAACACCCGAGCACGTGTGCCATTAGCTGTCACATTGTTCTGCCTCTGGATAATTTCTGGAAAACTCCCCAGCACACGGCTGCAATAGTAGACAAAGCAGATCACTTCTTGGTATTTCACTAAAATTCTTTGGGATGCACATCTTTGGGATGGAAATTCTTTGGGATGCCTCTGGAAGGCAGTGACAATGAGTTCTCCTACCCCCTACCCCACCCCCACCACCTCACAGACACCCAGAGTGAAGCCACACTTTCCCCAGCCTTGGTTCCTTTGGGAAGCTCAGTGAGCTCAGCAGGACCCCCTCTTTACATGGACACTCTTTATATCGTCCTAAAAGCCCAGAGCTAAAAAGCCAGGAGGAGCTGAGCCACCATCTAGAGAACAGAAGAACCCACCCTCAGCCTCACAGGGGGGAGAACGCTGAAGCCCAGGAAGCCGAGGCAGCACTCCAGGCTCATCTTCTGGGCCACGGCAGAGGAATACAGCAGGCGCTCAGCTCCCCCAGAGGCAGAGGATGACAGAAGAGCTGTCAGGTCTCAGCTACTTCGTGTCACTGGGCTCTCTGCTGGGTGCCGGTGTCTTTGACCAACCAGATTGAAGAGCTTGGGCCAGGAAGATAAGAGCCTTTCTTTCTTTAAACTGGTTTCCTCCAAGATTGAATGCTCAGGTTCAGAAGGGCCTGTGTCCTTCTAAAATCCTAGCAGGGCTGTGTAGGATGGACACCCGAAGCTTTGACGGAGTAATGGAAGGTGTTGGCGACCCACAGGAATTCTGCACTGCTGCGGCAGGCTGTAGTGACAGGCTGATCCCCGCTCAAATCTTAGCCATACCACCCCCAGCTACGAAGCCCGGGCCACACAGAGTAACAACCAGACCACATTGCTCTTCTGTGCCATGGGAACAAGACCACCGGCCTAAGAGGTGGTGAGCCGAGAGGGGACGCATGTCCAACACCTGTAACCACCCCAGTATCCAAAGGAAAGCCTGCTCCTCCCTCCCCAATGGGGATCACCGCCATTAGCCAAACCCATACAGAGACTTCCATGGAAAATGACAGAGACCCACCTCCTGGCTTTGTCTACAGCCCAGAGAGGTTCTAAGTCTGTTTCAGTTGCATTTAGTAGAATTAACAACTTACTCTTGCAAGTTTATCTCCCTCCAGCATTCAGACAGGGTGATGTCTCCACCCCCTTCTAACTGATTTTTTTCTTTGCCTCCCACACGAGACAGCTGAGATTACTATGCAACCAAATTTTCATGTTGTAAAAGAGCCTTAGACTGAAAATAGGCACACGACCCACTTTGTTCCCCACAAACCTTCTCCGTCCTGCTCTCCCACAGACACACAGGCTGCAGAGCAGGGAGCGCCAGCAGCTTACCTCGGAAGATCTCTCCCTGCTGGGGCCAGGCAGCGTGCTCCTCTCAGGCAGCTGCCCTGCGTCCGCACTACTTTCAGGCAGCACCTCTGCTTTTTCCACAACTCCCGGGACGGGGCCACACCTGAAGCCGATGCGTACTGTCCGGAGAGTGGCCAGTGAGCTCCCTGGAACCTTTGAACCTGTCGCAATAGAGGTTCAAAGGTAGACGTTACCTGTTCAAATACTCTAGTAACCTCTGACAGTGAGAAGTGTAGAATTTGGCAAAAGGTTAAAACAGGAGATTGTTATGCAATGGATTTAAGAGGAAAAAAAAAAAAAAAAGACAGTGCTTAACTCAGAAAGGCTAACATTTAACAAAGTAAAATCTTTGATAAAACTCATACCTCAGGGGAAGTGGGTAGACAGGGCTTGGCATCTGCCTTTTAGGCAGAATCCTTGAGAGTGTGATAGGAAGAGACAGGGCTAGATAACAAGAGGAAAGAAATGCTCCTTGAATGTGATGTGAAAGAAAAATGAGAAGCCACTCGAATTGGCTCAAGCTATAATTTTAAGATTCAGAATAGCAGGAGTCTGAATTTAGAGATCAGCCTTCTTCTAGAAGGGACAAACCACCCCTCCAGAATTAGAATGTCTCCCAGACAACCAAATACGCCAAATCACTCTAGAATGTAGAGTCTAGACTGAGGGGTAAGCTGAGCTGAGTCTTTAGAATGCAGAGTCACGGACCCAGATTGCACCACCCACGACTTAGCCAGGTTCTTGAAGAGCAGCCTTGCTATTGCATCACCACCCAGCCTATCCTGCTCTCCCTTTCTATTTTGGAGTTACTAATCACCAGCCTCAATTGTAAAATCTTTAGGACTACAAGACATTACTAAAGGAAGATAGTGGAGACAAAAGAGACCCTGGAGATTGCATTTGATCCCTGTTTTACTGCTCAGGCCAACAAGGCCTCAGGTGAAAGAAATCACCAGGGTCACACAAGGAATTAGTCATCAAGGCAAGACCTGACCCAGGCTCACAGGCAGGTACTGCTGTACCTCTGCCCCATCCTGCTGTTTCATTGACGAGTGTTTATTGAACCACTACAGACTTCAAGACACTGGACAACTTCCTGTGTTCCAAGCCTGCAGAAATTCGTGGAAATGTTGTATTTGGTTTCTTCTTACTGTATCGTATTGGGCCATGCAGCCAATAGAAGATCAAAAGACAATACCACTTCCTGCTGGCTGGAGGAGGGGCTAGTGTATTAACAGAGAGTCTTATTAGGCAAGATTCTCCTCCAGGTCTCAGAGGCATTAACTCTTCAAGGTCATTTCTTGCTCCACTGCCCTAATCCTGTCTTAGTAGCTGATAGAAGAAGGTTTCTAAGAAGGGACTAAATAAAGATTCAGTGCAGTGGGAAGTAGGAGCATCAGCCCCTCGATGGAACTAGAGCTAAATCATCTTCAGGAATAACTCACTGACATCTTCTGATGCCACGCCGGCCAGAGAGCAAGATGCTCCAAGCCAGGGCTTCCCAAACTTAACCAGGGTCAGAATTTCCTGGAGAGATGTTCCAACACAGCCGGGTGGGCCCGTGCAGTGTCTCTGATTCAGTGGGCCAGGGTTAGGGCTTGAGATCTGCATTTCTAGCAGTTCCAGATGATACGGATGCTGCATCTGTGGACCCCACAGAAGGTGTGACTGCTCCAAGCAGCCCCCCCATCTTCAATGGGTCCAACTACAGAAATGCTGAAAGGGGCCATGTTTGGAGTTGACTTGGCTGTGATGGCTCCACAGTGGGGAGGACAACTCAACACAGAGTGGAGCTCACTCAGTGCCCTAGAAGAAAGGGATTACTCAAAACCAGTGGGTAAGACAAGTCCCAGGGTATTGCTTTGGCAATAGCAGGAGGTGTTGCCAATCACTGTTCCACTTCTCATTATGTGATTATGAATCACAGCCACACAGCATCCTATGTGAGTGTGGGTATGATGGGACATCACCTTACCCAACCACCTTAACTTTACCCAAAATCTCAAAAGGTGAAGCAGCAGCTAGGGTGAGGCATTGACTTAGTAGGAGAAGGAATTCCAGAACCCGGGTCTCCAGTGTCCCAGCAGGCTCTCCCATCTCTGGAGAGGCCATTGTTGCCTATGGAACCATTCTTGAAAGAAGGATGTGTCCGAGAGGGTCCTTTGCAATGCCCTACTTGTTCCTTCCCTCCCCACAGTCATATGCAATTCAAAAACAGAGGTTGGGCATCCCATAATGCCTAAAACGTACAGACCTCTGCTGTTTTAGGTCATCTATAGATGAGGTGCCAGGGGTATGCCAAGTTGGCTCCAAAGGCCTCAGTTCTGACCTTCTCACTCTGCTCTGTTCTGTGTACACACACCGGGGCCCAGAGGCCTCACATTTCATACACAGCAGTTCTAGCAGACCTGTGGCCCACACTCCAGAGTTGTGTAACACGGTCTGGAAACAAGAAGTCACCTTGGACGAGAAGTGCTGATAGCTCTTCAGAAGCAAAAATCAGGTTTTCCCTGTTTTTGAAAGCAGAGAAAGGCAGACCTTAAGGAGGCCAACATTACATAGCCCCGTGCGTTTTAAAAGCTGTTCCCAGCTTATTGAACACTTGCAGCTCTCTCTGGGAGAGGCACAAGTGGGGATAATAACTTCAGTGTCTTCACTGGCTCCTGGGAGCCTTAACATGCACGTCACTTGGCCCTCACAGTCAATCTGCCAGCTAGTTTAGGATTTGGACAGATGACAAAATGCAAGCTCAGAAAAGGTATATCCCTTTCCTTGTGTCCCATCACAATGATGGTGGTGGCCGGGCCCAGCAATAATACATTTTTAAAAATAGTTTCCAGCTCTTTTGCAAAACTGGGTGATTTCAGCTTGTCCCTCAAAGGGAGCACAGTTGGCTGCAAAGCAGATTTTAGAGCAAACTGTGGAGCAATTTTGGGGGGATGTTTCTAGGTTGCAGATGCTCCCAAACCTCATGAAGGCTTTCCAAAGGAAAGGAGATCTTCTTTGAATAAAACTTCTGCTCTCGGAATTCAGAAGGTCATCTGAAATCTTTGGCTCTCCTGCTTTACAATACTTCATTGGGTTCAAATCAAGGAATCTCTACACAATAATGCTCATTGTAAGCACTTGTGGGAAGGGCCCCCAAGAAAGATGGAGAGAAGAGATAGAGAAAGCACAAAATGTCTGGAGTAGCTGGGACACTGAGGCAGGGGAGCACTTACTTGGGAAGGATCTTGAGATCTTTGATCACTAATCCATGTCCTTAGAAGCCAGGCAACTACCAAGAAGAAAGAGCAGCAGAATTCTAGGGCTATATGCTGAAACTATTCATATGACTTTGTTTTTTAAAACTTTTCTCCTTTCTGAAGATTTTTATTTTTTTTTAAATCGAGGTAACCTTTGTTTACAACACTGTATATGATTTAGAGGTGTCAAATTGCATGTATGTTACCACACCACACCCACCAGCAAGGCACCCACAGTGCCCTACGAAGTCCATTGTACCCACTCCCCTCTGTGCTTTCCCCCCCTACCCTGGTGGTTTCAATTCTATAGTCAGATTTCTAGGATTATTGGTTTGGTTTTGTCTGATCTTTTATTTTGTTCTCTGTATTCCACATATAAATGAAACCATCCAGCATTTGTCTTTCTCCTGATTTACTTTACTTAGCATTATTCCCTCCAGATCCATGCAAGTTGCTGAAAACATCAAGAGTTTGTCTTTTTCATAGCTGAGTAGTATTCCACTGTAAAATATTCTATACTGCATCTCGCTAATCCACTCATTTTCCATTGGGCACTTAGGCTGTTTTCATAGCTTGTGTATTTCCCTTTTATAGTGTTTTTTTTTTTTTGCATTCTTTCGAGATACCTAAGGGTGGGATTGCTGGATTATATGGTAAATCTGTTTTTAATATTTTGAGAACCCCCCATACTTTTTCTATACCATGTCCGTAGTACATTTTTTTATTATTATTTTTTTAAATAGTATTTTATTTTATTTTTAAAGATTTATTTAATTTATTTATTTATACAAGCACTGGGTACAGTCAGAAGCGCGGGAGGGTGAGAGAATTCACCAGAGCCAGAGAGGGGAGCAGAGCAGGCAGAAGGACCGAAGTACACTGCTGAGGGGAGCAGCAGGCGGCAGGAGGGGTCTGCGCGCCATGTGGGACCCTCCTCCGGTGGCCGGGGAGCAGCCGGGGATCGAACCGGCGCCGCAGAGGCCGCGGGCAGCTTCGCAACCCAGCGCTCAACCGCTGCGCCACCGGGAGGCCCCGTAGTACATTTTTATCAACAGTGTTGAGAATTCCTTTCCGTCCACCTCACCAACATTTGCTGTTTCTGTTGTTTTATATTTTTTTATTTTTCTTGATTTGGGTCATTCTCACAGGTGTGAAATGGTATCCTCATTGTGGATTTGATTTGTATTTCCCTGATAAGTTAAAATATGCGTTTAAATAAAAGCATTAAAATAAAAGCATTTTAAAAAATGTGCTTATTGGCCATCTATATGTCTTCTTTGGAGAAGTGTCTATTTATTTCTTTGGCCCTGTTTTTGATTGGATTATTTGTTTTCTTTTTGTTGAGTTATCAGATGTACAGTGTGCAAATATGTTCTCCCACTCAGTAGGTGTCGTTTTGTTTTAGTGATGCAGAAACTTTTACTTTAATATAGTCCCATTTGTTTATATTATCTTTTGTTTCTCTTGCTATTAGAGATGAATCCACAAAGATGTCATTAAAGCCAATGTTATGAAGTGTTTTTTCTGTTTTCTTCTAGGTGTTTTATCCTTTTGAGTGAATTTTGTATATGGTGTGTATTTACATAAAAATTAAAATGATGGATTAGAAAGAAAGGAGGTGGGCCTCCCTGGTGGTGCAAGGGTTTAAGATGCAACCTATGAATGTATCTGCAGCCACTGCAGCACAAGTTTGATCCCCGGGCAGGGAGCTACCCACATGGCACAGCAGACCTCTCCTGACTCACCCACTGATCCTCTCAGCAGTGTATTTCAGTATATCTGCCTGTTCTTTCCCCACTCTGTCTCTGGTGAATCCTCTCACCCCCTCACACCTCTGGCCTGTACCCCAGCTCTTGTATGCATAAATAAATAAATCTTTTTAAAAAAAAAAAAAGAAAAGGAGGTGAGAGTCCTTTCCTAGAGTTAGCTGTACAGTAGGGCAGAGGTTGTGATGGCACGAAGAGGGCAATAATATAGCTGAGATGGACTGACCTTTAGCTTCCCACATGGCAGAGTTGACTTTGAAGTTTACCCTTTTGCTGAGATGTGAACAGGAAGGGACAAAGTTCCTTAAATGTTCCCTTACCAAATGTCATAATTGGCCATTCCAGTGACTGGAATGCCATACCCACCCTTTCCTTGGTTATCTGCTATTTCAAAAAGCTAATGACGTTCAAAGTACACCTTACTAAGTAGCGATCTAAGGTTCTCATACCAGTTTCTTTATGAAGAAGCAGCCTTCCAGATGGCCACGTTTTGAGCTTGATTGAGCACTTTCCCTGTGGTGGTACTGTGCTAAAGTTTTGTCTGCAATATCTAATGTAACCTCACAACAACCCTATGAAGATGTTGTTACCACTTGCACAAGAGGAAAGACTAAGAAAGGTCAAGTAGCTTGCCCAAGGCATGAAGCTGAGAATTGGCAAAGTGTCAGAGTCAAATTTCAAGTAGTCTTGAAGCCAGGTCCAAGCATGTATCCATCACTGAGTATAATCCATTTCAAAAACACTTACAAACTGGTATATTTATATGTGCGTTTCACTTGGGATTGTTCACTGGTTTCTCAAAGAAAATTAAGGATTGTTGCTTCAAAGCTATCAGGACCCAATGCCAGCCACGTGGACTCAAAACAAAAGGGAGAACAACAGCTACGTTTTCCCTACCTCGAAGGGCTTCCCATCTGCCTGGACCTCCTTTCTACCACTGAGCTCATTTCATTCAATGGGAGGTCAATGCACCATGCATCTGACATACAGCCCCTGCTAGATCTTTCTGTGTGGTGGTAGCTGTCTGCTGTGCTGTGAGAGCCTCCAGGACTCACCATCAGCGCTGCACTGTGAAGCTTTGTGGTACACATGCGAGGACTTAACCCCACAGCTCAGTGTCTGCAGCAGCTCATTTTGCTCAACTCAGATCCCTGACAACAATAGCGTGGGGAACCTGAGCTATCGAAGCCACTTACGCTCTGTGGGAAGGAAGTGTTACCCAATCGTGAGCAACTTGGTGGACAAGAAAGGTGTTTGCACAGATTGCAATAAAAACAGGCCCAGATAGGCCACCATCACTCCATACACACATGCAGCACATGAACACACATAGTAAATTGCCTTGCAGACCCGAGATTCTCATCTCGTGAGCCATGCACACTGGTGGTTCAAGAGATACTGACCTCTCAGCCCTCGGTGGCTGGGTGTGTGCTCATGGAAGGGTCTTTGGGGGTCTCATGCCACCTACAGATACTGTTCTCAGTCACACACCATTCCGTGTTCCAGTAAGGTTAGAACACAGGGACATAGGCCATTTGCTCCATTACAGCAAGAACTTCCCAAGAGCATTTAAAAAGTAGGTAGAATGTGTGAAGACACTCAAGTGAGATATCAGTCCTACATGACCAGAACCTTGCCAACCCCACAGGAAACAACACTATCTCCCAGCAGTACTATCTTCTCTCTCCAGAATGGTAGCTTAGGGTGAAGGTTCAGACGCACTCTATCAAATGCTGAAACCAGTAGCCACAGCAGCTCAGTTGCTACGGACACTTGAAATAGAGCAAGTCTGCATGGAGATGTGCTTAGGGACAATATACACACAGAGCTTAGGAAGAAAAATCACCTTTCAAATTAAAAAAAAAAATTAATTGGGGCCTCCCTGGTGGCGCAGTGGTTGAGCGCTGGGTTGCGAGGCTGCCCGCGGCCTCTGCGGCGACGGTTCGATCCCCGGCTGCTCCCCGGCCACCGGAGGAGGGTCCCACATGGCGCACAGACCTCTCCTGCCGCCCGCTGCTCCCCGCAGCAGTGTACTTCGGTCCTTTTGCCTGCTCTGCTCCCTGCTCTGGCTCTGGTGAATTCTCTCACCCTCCCGCGCTTCTGATTGTACCCAGTGCTTGTATAAATAAACAAACAAACAAATAAAACATGCCTCTAAAAAAAATTAAAAAAAATTAATTGCATGTTGATGTGATATTAGAATATACCAAGTATATAATCTCATGTGTTTCTTTTACTTTTTTAAATGTGTGTGTTTGGAATTTAAAATGATGTAAGTGGCTCATACTCTATTTTTCTTGGACAATGCTGATTGAGACAAAGGTCCTTTTCTTAATGCCCACAGTGTATTAGGAAGATGTGGTGTTACCCTGTGGCAGTGGTAAACATGTTGTAACTTCTCTGGGTGAACCGAAGTTGCCTTTTACCTGTTGTTCTAGTTTCTATAGCAGCATGTGTGCCTTTGTGTTGACAAAGCACCTGCTCCCTAGTTTTTGGGGTTTGTGGCTGAAGCCACAGTCTTGTTAGGAAACTGCTACTACTCACTATTATTCAGGCAGGCACCATGCTAGGTGTCCCATTACTTCATCTGACCCTCATGTGAACTCATCAGTGGCATTACTATTGAGGAAATTGAGGTGCAGATGGTAAGTATGTCCAAACCAGTGTAAGACTCATTGCCAACCTGTGCTCCCAACCATTCTACCCCTACACCTCCTGCAGGAGGGTGGGGAGAAACCTCGGAGAGGAGCATCCATCCTAGCTCTTTGCAAGGCATAGGCTCAGCCTTAAAGGACGGCATCCTCTGCTTTGCAGCCTGGGTTCCTGGAGTCCACAGCAGGGGAAAGCAACACGGTGTGCTTGGCTAGGGAGCTATTTGGGAGTCTTTAATAGCAGAACGGAAATGCCAGGAAGTGGGAGGGGTTCTGGTCTCTCCTGACAAGAAGCAAAGAGGGTGGAGGAGGCAGAAGGGACATCCTGCCTCCTTGTAAATGGGTTTTGTACTAGCGAGAAGCTGCGGGATGCCCAGCCTAGCACCCACAGGCCCTCCCGGGCTCAGCGGGGGAAGTTGTCATTCTCATGAGTCAGAAGTACCTGGTCACTACAGAAACACACCATCTTTATCTGCTCAGTGTTTGGGACACTGTCACAACAAAGGGATTCTTGGAAAACTTACATTTATGGAACATGACTTGGGAAATCACTGTTAATCAAGTTGTGTCTGACTGAGAAGTCTGAGCAGGCAGCTGCCCATCCTCCCCGTTACTTACGGCAAGCTTTGCTCTTCACAGTAAGGTGTTATGGGGGAGGAGGGGAGTCCTCTAAGGAGGGGCAGGATCCAAGACCATGATATAAATATTCAGATCACAAATATTCAGATCAGAAATCTGCCATTAGGTCAGGCCACTCTACCCGGCTTCAGATGGTAGCTGGAGGAAAAGGTGTAAGTATTGATGAAAGCCCCAGGTTGTCAAAAGCAAATGCTCAGACTTCAAGGGCCCATTCCTGGTAGAAGCAGGTGAGAGAACCACGTGGCAGGACAGAGGGAAGGTCATTCCAACAGCATGAATGAATAGCAGGCAGCTAAGTACGGCAGTGACAAAGCCCCTAGGAGGGGGACTCTATGATTCACACAGAAGAGCAGCTTCCTCATCAGAAAGGCAAAACCATTATTCCAAAGGGCACCTGCATCCCCATGTTTATAGCAGCACTATTTACAATAGCTAAGCTTTGGAAACAACCCAAATGCCCAAAAATAGATGACTGGATCAGGAAGATGTGGTACATATTCACAATGGGGTGAATATTACTCAGCAATCAAAAAAGATAAATTCATGCAATTTTCAGCAACATGGATGGAGCTGGAAGGGATCATGCTCAGCGAAATAAGCCAGAAAGAAAAAGATAAATACCGGATGGTCTCACTCATAGCAGGAATTTAGAAAAACCTAAATAAGGGATCAGGAAAAAAGACTAATCAATACAAAGTAAAAATCAAAATCAACAAGCAGCTATAAACCAGAGACACACTATGGGGGGGGTATAGGGGAGGGGCGGGGAGAGGAAGGACTAGGGTCAAAACAAGGGGGGTGCAATTGTTTGGAGAATATAACCAAAATTAAAATGCATACATTGTGCAAAAAATGAAAAATGATGTAAGAATTATATAAAATATATATATTTTTAATTTACTAAAAAAAAAAAAAAAAAAAAAAAGAAAGGCAAACCCCCTACCTGTCCTCTCCCTGAAGGAGCGGCTTTGGGATCCAGGGATCTCCGAGGCTGCAGATCTAAGAAGCATGCTCCCCCTCTCTGCATGGGTTCAGCCTTTTGGCCACTTCCCTTTGGCTCCTCAAACATTTACTCACCAGGAGCTTCACACATTACCACTGTTTGCAAGTGCTGAGAACACAACAGGGAAGTTTGCAGTTCACACCCTGACAGGTAACAGCCACATTTTAAAGTCTTATTTCTGGGATGATTGGTACAAAGTGTGCTTGACTTTCAGGAACGTTCACTTTAGGAACCTGCAAGTAAGACCTGAAGAGAAGTGTGCTGTCGCCATGGAGCACAGCTCCATGTGTCCTCAGATTTTA
>NW_023605194.1:16439287-16457287 GCF_014898055.3 Talpa occidentalis
GTGGCCAAGGAAACTTTTATGATCTGGTAGATACAAGAAAATGTAAATAAGCAAAATTTTCCTAAAAGCATAGATGTTGTAATAGGTCAGCGATTTCCCATTTTAAAAGGGAATTTAATAATTGGTTGGCTTTGTTTTAGCACATGATATGAGGTAGGAAGACTGGAAAAAAGAAATGCTCACTAGAAAGTCAGAAGGAAGAAATACCTTGGTCTGTTTTCCTCTACCAGTCGAAGGACAGGGAAACTGGGACCTCCCATTATTCTTTCCATGTTTTCACTTCCAATCACAAAACATGAATCACATTGCATTAGGCTAAGAATTTTCTTGTGGAATCAGAGAGAAGTTTCCTAGCACATCCTGTTCAAGGAAAGGAGTACAGCTAGAGGGAATACACCAAATCTCATTCACTTAAAAGTAAACTTGAGCTAATTCAATAATTACCTGCATTAAGGGTTAATGAAGTGAAAGAATAAATTTCATATTATTTCCCCACTTACTAAGGATAACTGCTAGTTGATGTTCCTGCGTTTCCTTCCTCCACATGCCATGTTTCCTGGATAAATTCTACTGTCATTTTTATGGAAACATCTATATGAATCTGGAACTTTATTATGTTAGCTTTTGCATAGACAAATTTCCAACATTAGCTAGATTTAAGATCTTATAAATCATCATGCTGGGTTAATGAAGAATGACTGGAAATCATCTAAACAGAGGCCACAGGGAATATCAGTCTCTCCTTTTACTCCTCCTGAGCACCTTCAACCTCCACTTCTTCCTCTGGCTTGACTGTCTAAGCTATACTTTAAGTGATGTCAGCAGAGGGTTAGCAAATTGCTTACATCTCGAGTAATGGAATGAATTCATGCTGTATAGAATATGTGTTGGGAAGGAGTCTGAGGTTTTTTCTAGACTCAATTTGGAAAGATTGAATGGGTTGGTATTATTGACTCATCTACAGCAGAAGAGAAGAATATTAACATGTAAGTCATTCCATACACACTACTGCCTCTATTACAAAGGAGCCTGGCGCCAGAGGAAGTGCTATTGATCTATGCTGGCATTCGATCATTTGGATTATGTTTGACACTCAACATATCTATGTTCAATAGTCTCTTTCTCTTTCGCCTCCACCCCCCATACACACACACACACACACACACACACATATACACACACACTACTTCACTGTGCAACAACTATTATCCTTACAAATCAGGAAACTGAGGCACTAATGACATTCCCAGAAACACAGAGCTGGGGATTGTAAACTGGGAATCTATGCAGACAATCTGAGTGCAGTGCTTTGAAGCCCTGTGCTGTGTGGGCACAAGAGTGCAGAAAATTAACACTTGCTGAGACACCAATGGTGCAGGACTGTTAAGGAAAGACCCTTATTTGCTCCATAATGTGTTGTTTATGGCTAACTGGTACAGAATCCTGACTGTCTCTGTTACTTCCACAAAACCCCATGAAAAAACTGTAATTACCTTAAACATGGAACTTTAGAATTGTTGCATATAGTCAGGATTGCAAGCATTACAATCATAAATAAGAAGGAGAGATTCAAGTACATTTTACCCAAGAGTAAAGATATTTACATTTGGAGAAGGGAGCAGTAGAAACAGGAAGGCAAATACTTCTGCAGGTCCCTATAAAGTCTTAATCATGGTATATTTGAATAAAAAATTGAAAGACAAGTTGAGAAAAGTTTCTAGTTACAGTGGACTGTTATATTTATATATATTTATTGTCAAATAGTATTAAATCCACTTCATTGCAGGTATTTTATAAACTCATTTGTGTTTATAATTCATGGTGTAGCTCATTTCTCTCCATCAGTTATTTATGCTTTATTTTAAAAGATAACAAATTCATAAAAATTACAGTAAAACCTTCCATCAGCCACATTCCCCTCCTCTGAGTAATTTGTGTCTGGGAATCTTTCAGGTTGATTTATTTTTATCAAACCTTTACTTAGTGAAGTCTGTTTTCTGCTTATGGCCAATGTAGATAAATCCTCATTCCAAATCCATTGCCTAGGTAACACATAAATGGTCAATAGTTCAGATAAGTAGGCAACAGACCATGTAAACAAGCATTCAAATTATTACTGAAACGTCTCAGTAATAAAGGCAAAATTCTTCAGTGAGCGGACGGAGTGAGCTCACCTTCACATCCGCTCCCTTGGGGAAGATAACAACTAGCTTTCTCATGCTGTGTGATTGCAGCCTGTTATTTCATAGTCGCCTCACTAGATAGTCAGTGAACATCAGAGGAAGAAGCCTCAGTTGGGAGAAAAGGGATTCATTTTCTGTACCAATTTTCTAGAGTCATAAAGGTTGAGATCTAAGAAATGAAGGAAAAGGCCCATGTCAATGTACCAAATGGAAAGCTGGAATTGTACCTGCAGACAACGCTGCAGCTGCTTCCGTGATGCAATTGAATAAGCAAGGGCTATTGTAAATACAGACCCAGATCAAATCCTCATTTACCATCTGGGAGATTCCCGAGCCAGTTCCTTGATATTTTGAAGGCTGTTTCTTGATCTGTGAAGCAGAGATAATGATAGCCCAAAATGTTATGTTGATTAAATGAGATAATGCCCACAGCACTCTGGCTACCTGTGTGCATCAAAGTGGTTGCTCACCAAAAGTCAGCGCCTGGCTGGTGCCTGCCAGCTCTGCCAACAGGAACTGAAATTTAATTTGGGCTCCATGCCCATCCTTTAAAGCAAAGATTTTGTTAATTGCCAAATGAATATCTTTACAGGGTCAGACAACCCCTTTTTGGTTGAATATTGATAATGTGAAGGGTGATATTTATCCTTCATGTGTGTGGGTGTGTGGTGTGCTTTGAGTAGATTTGTACAATTATTTCAAAGTCACTCTGCCTTGGATTCATCTATCTCCCTCTAATTTCTATTTGTTTTAGTTGTTCTTCCCTCTGGGTAATTGCACCCTGTATCTCCCTTCCCTCTTCCCCTGCCCGACACCCCATTCACACACACCCCCACACCCACCCACCCATCCACCCACCCACCCATACACACTGTGATTTCGAGAAACTATCTTCTCTGTCCATTTACTCGAGATTGGCCCATGACTTAGTCTCTCGCCAGTGAAAGCTTTCACTATCATTTTTGTTAAAGCAAATTTCAAGGAGGTTATTTTCCATTAGAGTTTGTGAGCTGGGACCAAACATTTAAAGAATGTTGTCCAAAATGACTCTAACATTGGGACTAAGAAGGAATAAAAATGACAGACTCTGGTGGCATGTTTTGATACCTTAAAACCAGCTATGTCTAAAGTGTGAACAACTTTGATATCAGCCCAAGTGTGCCAAAAGGTGAGGAAATTAATCTACATAAGGTGGCCTTGGAGAACCAGAGATGTCTTTCCAGAGTCAAGTATTTGGTCAGAATTAGCCAGGAAAAGAATGCAGTGAATCTGCATTAGTGCACCACTGAGTTAGTATCAAAGAAAATAAGGTATTGGCAATCAATGGAAAGAAATTAGAAAGACAGGAGAAGACAGTTTGATGAGCCAGAAGGATGCTGAAACATTTATTTTGGCGGTGCTTGCATGGTGTTTTTTTTTTTATTTTTAAGTCATTTCTACTTTTATTTTAAACTCTATTTTGAAATAATTTTAGATTTAAAAAAAATTTGCAAAGAGTACCAAGTTCCTTTAAACCCCTTACAGTTTCCCATACTGCTAAAATCTTGAATGGTATAATAATAAATTCAAGAATTAACATAGGGGCAGTATTATTAGATAAACTACAACCTCATTTGCAGTTCCCGATTTTTTTCACCAATGTCCTTGAAACAGTTCAAACTATCCCACTTTGGCACATTGATTGTTTTCTGTTGAAGTCACTTGAGAAACAGCACCTGCAGAAGGATCTTTGATTCCCCACTTTCCCCCTAAAAACACCCCATAAAATTTCCCATGAAGAAGCTGCCCCCCATCACCAGAAGAGAAAACATCCTTATCACAAGAGAATGACAATGGATGTGAGATGGATCTGTAGAAACAAACTTAATTAATCCTTCTTTTCCGCTCTTTTTCCTCCCACCCCAAGCATCTCCCAGTTTTTTCTCTACAGTTTACTTCCCCTGGTCTGAATTATGGGAACACTCAATAGTTAGTACAAATTATAAGGACTCTATGTTTCTGAGAAAGGACCATGGACTTGCCTGAATAATTAAGCAGTTCAAAGAAAAAAGGTGAAAGAAAATGTTAATTGGAAACAAATTAGAACAGCATTTACTACCATGGTTCAAAATTCCCATGAGGGTCAGAGACACATCTTTCCTTCCTATAAATCTGTACAACTGGTTGCTCATGCATTATATAAAATATTCCTTCCTTTCATTCCATATCATTTTCCTCCCTTAATCTGTCCCTTTCTATCTTTTTCAGAAAGTTCTGGCAAATTCTTCCCATATAAACCCAGCCTACAATAATCCTTGTCTTCCATTATTATTATTTTTCCATTTTCTTTACCAGATTTTAATAAATACTTGTCAAATGAATGAATAAGTGAATATTAAATAAATCAGCATTGAATCATTTGTTCACATACTAAACAAGCAATTTTTGGGCCCAGAAATGGGACTATGGAAATAAAAGATTCAGTCCTTGTCCTCAAATTGTTCAGACATGCTCGCTTACCAACGAAGAGTTTCTTAAAGTGGGATTTTTTTTATTTGTTTGTGTGTTTCTAGAGCCACAAGTTGAAATATCTGCAACATGAATTAAAAATATTCTATTTAATGCATAATTAAATAGTAGTGGGGTCAAACTGTGTGTTCACTGCATGGTAGTTGGTATAAAATTGAAGGAAAAATTGTAAAGGTTAAATATTCAAAGCTGAATTTTGATTCTCTCCTAATATAGAGCTAAGAAAATTCTCAGAATTGAACTATTGAGGTGCAAGGTTGTACTAAAGATTGGGTCATTTCCTCCATAGTGTGACTAAATTTTGATCTAATTGTAAAGTGGCTAATTGTTCCTTCTGGCTACAATGGGTGATCTAAAATCTGAAAAGAAGGATGGAGTTTTACTTCCAGTGAAATAAACATTTAATGCTAATTTCTAAATTAGTCTACTATTAATAGATTTGTCTGAGTCATAATTTATAAATAAAACTATATCAATTTTGAGAATTTTAGCAGATTGGAGCTAGCATTGCATATTCATTGCTACAATGTATTTGAACACTAGAATTTTTCTGCTTATTGTGGATTTTTTCATTTTTATATTTCCTAATTTTTGATAAAGAATATGCAGCAATGAAATACAATAGAAAGGAGATGATGGTTTCAGCTTTTCTTTAGCTATAGTTGGCTTTTTTTATTTAAGATTTATTTTATTTATACAAGAGCTGGGGTACAGGCCAGAGTTGCAGGAGGGTGAGAGGATTCACCAGAGACAGAGTGGGGAACAGAACAGGCAGATGGACCGAAGACACTGCTGAGGGAGCAGCGGGTGAGTCAGGAGAGGTCTGCTGCACTATGTGGGTATCTCCTTGGATGGCCAGGAATCAAACTGGCACTACAAAGGCTGCAGACAGCTTGACAGCACTGCGCTCAACCTGCTATGCCACTCGAGTGGTCCCAGCTGTAGTTGGTTTTGATTGAGAAAATTTACTTAGCTTTTCCATGCATATATCACCTCATCTAGAAAATGTTATTAATAATCCTGGACTATTGTGAGTTTATTTAAAATCCTGGGAGCACACCATGGTGATCACTTAGACATTCTTTTCACTATGTGTTGAGTCCTGAGACACTTGCCTTCATATGACTTTATTAGATTATGCAATCATCGAGGACATGAATAGGATCCTAGCACTGTCACAGTACAGTCTAGGCACTCAGTGGATGTGCTTAGAAAGAATGGGAAAGAAGGCAGCCAATAGATAATATATTAATTCATTTACTCAATCATTCCTTAGACAAATACCTACAGGAGAAAGTATCATATAATTACCAGGAATTGAAATTACATTGTCAGTAAGAAGAGTGATTTAACTGCAGCTCCCCTTTTTATTTCATCAACTACTCTTCTTTCTTGCACTGGGACATGGCCTATTGCTATCATACCCACTTTGTTGTGCTATGAACAGCTTAGAGATGTACTCATGGTAGCACACCTCATCATCTCCTGAATAAGCTGGGGAAAGGGATGGCTAAACTGCAAGAAAAGTATTGGTTCAAAGGTTATTCGAACAGTTCCTAGTTCATGTCTCTGACTTTTAGCCTTCTTGAGAAAATGTGGGCAGGATTCCTTGTTGACTGGGAAAGAACCATGCCCCCCCCCACCCCATGCTTCTCTTGTTCCTTGTTCTGTGTTTTATATAATACACATTTTGTACATTAATATGTACATATTGATAAATATGAAATATGAAGGAATATATGTATACTTAGTAAAGAACTAATTTTAGGTTCAAATCAAATCTCTACCACTGATCATCTGTGACCCTCCCCAATACTTCTTTGAATCTCATTTTTAGCCTCTTAAATTTGCAATGAAACTACTTACCTCACCATGGGCATTAAATGGAATAATGCATGCCATTATCCAGGCCTATGTGTAAAATAGGGGATCAGTAATAGAGATTCTAAAATATTTTAGAATCTAAGAGAGCAAGATTCAGAAATCACACTGAAAGAAAATTCACTACTTAACAGAGACTAGCCCCATTTGTCATAATTCTTGATGTGATTGTACTTGTTTTTAATTTAGATATTTGTTGGCAGGAGAGGGTTATACTCATTTAAGAATCAAGCTCAAGACTGAGAGCCTCCCCACCACCTAGAGTCGAGTCTTAATAGTGACCTTGTTCAGGAGTACCTGCTATTCTCGCCTGGAACACATTAGCAATGGAAAGGTTCTCCGTGGGTGGAGAATAGGATGTTTTGGATTACTTGCCAAGTCAGGAAGCTGCTTCTAGAATTAATATCTTCTGTCCTGAGGTTGTTTAATCACTCAGCATTCTCTTTTCACAGATTTAACCTCTCTTCCAGGTGACCTAATGTTGCAGATAAATGCTTCATGTGGTCTGGGAATTCATAATGGGCAGTAATTAATTACAGGTTAAGAAAATAAAACAGGAAATATGGTAGTAGTCTTAAAGTTCCCAACAGAGAGAGTAAGGGTTGGACCTAAACTAATTGGTTTCCTGATAAAGTTTCCCTCCAGGGGCTCTGAGAGACCTTTAATTTTAATGAGTATTTGCTACTATTAGAGGTGTCTCTAAGTTACTGCCACCCAGATACCATGAAAAAAGGCTGAAGTTTATAAATTCTATAACAGACTCCAATATTTTCTATATTCAAAAGAGGAAGCATACCAAAAGTGACCTTAAAATTTGGGGGTGATTAGTTTGTCCTTCTCTGGGTCACTACCCAAGGGATCTTATTTTATCAATGGTATAGAGTTGAGACTGAGCATGGATGGGATGTGCTCTGTCAAGTTTCTAAATTAGAACTGAATTTTTCTGAACCCCAAACCTGAGCCTCCACTATTATTCCACTCAGCCAGGTAATTAGGAAACTTCTGCTTCATTGATTATGGAATACTTTGTTTTTCTTATATTAATATTCTGCTTCTATTATTCTACCTGACCCTCTGATATCCTGGTTAGTCAATGAATTAACTATTCAAATATGTTCTTTTCCTTTAAGGCCTCACAGTATCCTGCTAGTTGTATAAGTAGGACGTGGGCATGCAAAGGGGCATGTGATATTTCCTGCTGCTAAAGTATTGAAGAAAGCAGTTCTGACATCACCAGTGACTGCTGTGATAATTGAAGGTTTCCCCAAGGAAGTGACAGTTAAATGTGGCGTTTTAATAGTTAGGCCTTAAATGAGTGGGGAAGAGGAAGAACCCTGGAAACGGTGTCTCTATTATTATAGAATCTCTCATGTACAGAGTTTGGTGGTGTCACGTTTTTGGCCATTCTCTGATGCAGAGTTAGGCTCTAAGTCCACTTCCCAGAATATAGTCTGGCCTTAATGACTTGCTTATAACAAATGGAATGTGACAAAATGATGCTGCAGCATGTTCAAGATTAAATCACACAGAGTGCCATAACGTCTGCTTAGTTCTCTTTACATGTGGCTTTGGAACCCCAAACTGACTACAAGGAAGCTCTCATGCTGGGTAGGTGGAGAGATTACAGAGGAAATATGGAGATGCTTATGGCAATGCTCAGGTGTTCTAGTCTTCCAGGCCCATCTATCAGATATATGAAAAAAAAAAAGCTTTAAGAAGGCTTCAGCCCCAGCATATCCCTGCCTTCAACTGCAAAAGAAACCCAAGCAAAGAATGCCTAGATTGGTTCTGAGAACCCCAAGAGCTATAGCAGATAATAATTGTAAATGATCGTTATTGCTCATGCTGCTAAATTGGGGGTCTATGATTGCTTTATAACAGATAGCTAAAACAGAAAGTAGTGACAGAATTTGTCTAGCTGGACAAAAAAAAAAAAAAAAAAAAAACACTCATTCTGGGGGTATGAATGAGTTAAAACTGGGAGACGATGCATGAGTAAGCAAAACTAAGTGTACCTTAGGGCCTCCCTGGTGGCCTAAGGGGTTAAGTCTCACTGCTACCACCTCGAAGCCATACCTTCACAGCCTGAGTTTAATCCCTGGCCAGGGAGCTAACCCACATGGCGCATCAGACCTCTCCTTTTTTGTCTGCTTCTCCCCTCAGCTGTGTATTTCAGTAGATCCACCGGTTCTGTTCCCCACTTTATCCCTGGTGAATCTTCTCACCCTCTGTACCTCTGGCCTATACCCCAGTTATTCTACACAAAAATATATAAATAAAATCTTTAAAAAATAAACAAATAAATTGAGGGTACCATGAATATTAAAGTTCAGCTTTTTTTTCTTTACCAAAAGTAAAATATTTGGCATCTTGAGAATACAATTCTAACAGGGATCTTCAGAAAATGATTTGCAAAGAGGTGACAAAGTCTGGGTAAGAAAATTATTGGAAAGTGCTAATGATTCAAAAAAAATGCAATGAAAGCCCCCCAAAGAGGGAGGTGATAAAAATGGAGCTAGAGACTAATTCTCAGCTCATAAAAAGAACAGTGCCTGTTGTACTAATGGTAGATCAAGTGTTCCTGCCTTTGTGTGGTTTTCCTGCCCTAGAGTGTCTTCCACATGCTGAGTACATGTTTATGGGCAAGATAGAAATCATGGTTTAATAAAAGTAGTTTTATTAAGAGAGGAAGAATGTGGGCCTCCCCGGTGGCGCAGCGGTTGAACGCTGGGTTGCGAAGCTGCCCGCTGCCTCTGCAGCGCCGGTTTGATCCCCGGATGCTCCCCGGCCACCGGAGGAGGGTCCCACATGGCGCGCAGACTTCTCCTGCCGCCCGCTGCTCCCCTCAGCAGTGTACTTCGGTCCTTCTGCCTGCTCTGCTCCCCGCTCTGGCTCTGGTGAATTCTCTCACCCTCCCGTGCTTCTGACTGTACCCAGTGCTTGTATAAATAAATAAAATAAATCTTTAAAAAAAAAAAAAAAGAGAGGAAGAATGTGATTCTATTTCTGGCTTCATACCTAACTGATCATATAAAAATTAACTAAATGCCATGGAAGTAATTTTATTGTATTGAAAATGCAATAAAATTATCTATATTGTAGGTTTGCTGAATACATCTCATCTTCCTTTTAATCTCTCCTTATCCAATATGTCAATATTCATGGTTCTGCTACCATGCACATGTAGGCCCTCATAAACAGACATCTCTAATTCCAATCTGCCTCCCAATCCACACTAATATATTCACCTGGTATCCCCATCATGATCCCTGCAGACAGCTCAAAATAAACACATCAAAAATGAAATTGGTCACCCCTTTATTACAAAGTTCCCACTATCACTCATTTGCAGAGACAGAAAATGGAAATAAAGGAATAGACAAAACCAAACAAAAACAAACCTAGAAATATGACTTCAGAAAGAGGCTACCAGAGGGGGACAGAACTGGTGGGGAATAAAAAAAGGGGAGGAGATGCAGTGAACTTTGGTGGAGGATTATGGGTGCTTTGGCAGTGGTTGTGGTGGTATAACAAATACCTAGGAGGTGTGAACCTGTACCCCTCAATCATATAGTGTAAGCTTTACAATTTAAAAACTCTTTAAATATTTTTATGAGATATATCAGGTATTCTAAATCTACCCCCAGTACAGTTTTAATGGGGATGTTATTCTTAATCTTCTACTGATGAATGAAATAGTAAGTTCTGCAAACATCAATATGACATAGCAACATTTTGTAGATTGCAGGGTAAAAGGTATTATGTTTCTAACAATGTTCATAAATGTCAGCAGAAACAGTATTTTGACTTATGGAAAACCAGCATGCAACTGGTCCAGTGATGTGCTAGAGCCAGTACTTAACAAAAGAATTGGCAATAGCCAATTATACGCACCTCTTTTCAGGTCCTTGTTCAATGGCACCAGGCTGCTAGTTTGAACTTGGCTTGCAGAGCGTTTACACTACAGAGACTGGCAAACCCTACAAATTGGAGCTTTAGTTCTGCCTTTATCCCCAGAGTCAGTGGATAAGCATTTGCAAGCATTCCATTGAATCCTACCTCAGTGTCTTAAAATGAATACTATTTCTTCATAAACAGAAGGAAAAAAAATCAAAGCTATAGTTTGCATGGAGCATGAACACAACAAAATATATTTTCTTTCTATAAGCAGCTCCACTTCATTCTCTGTATGTCTCCATTCTCATACAGGTTCTCATTTTGTGATGAATACAAGGATACAGAAATTCTAGACAAAAAGCAATACAAATGTCCATCTTGTGGTCATCCCAACCATATATTTAGTTTTATCAGTTCCATTTTGGTTCCTTAATTACCTGTCCATCCAATTTTTGACCAAGAGAGAGATGCAAACCAAGATCACTTGCTTCTCTCTGGAGCCAAAAGTAGGATGTTTCTATTACTTGAGATTAGAGGGAAATAAGGTCATTTTTACTAATGAGTAGTGTTCCCAAGTTGCATGGCTAATGTGGTACAGACTCACTATACTCAAGATGTAAACAAATACTTTAAACTATGGTATCAAATAGGAATCACACTGCGATTCCTGACCAACATGTGGAATAAGGCTCAGAATACCTTTCTAAGATTATGGAGACTCTGGTCTTGCTGTAACTTGCAGGTCTTTCCTATTCACTCTCACACAATGAACACCATCCTTGCTACTGAACTATTTGAGCAGGATCTCAACTATACTCCTTAGCAAATGAATCTTGCCTACATACTATATTAGATGTAGCCTGTACCACCTCATACAGTCCCAGGGCAGTGGGGATGAATTGTACTGATCTGGTTAAAGCATGCAAAAGGAAAGGCAAAAACTTTATTTTTCAAATTTTACAAGAGTGAAAAATAAAGAATACGAGTTTAATCTTCTGTGGGTTTTTCAAGCGATCTGGGATTTAGCATAAGAAATATTAAATGCAATCTGAAACCTTGAGAAAGAATGTGATTCTATGTTTTAGTCTTATATAAAATGAATGAGACTGCCAGTTCTTATTTCAGCAACAATATTTTATAAAACTGTGCTTTGTAGGCTGATCCTGCAGCACACATGGATTATCAAAGAGGAGGGAAAGAGAGGTCCTTTGAGATGCAGCTAAAGAGACAAGCAGAAACAGGTAAATCTCTGGCTTTTCACATACTTTCTTCTTTTTCACTTCCCCTGGCTCTATGAATAGGGTTACACTGCTGCAAATGTTTCATTCTGCACTAGATATGTTTACAGTCTCCTTTTCCAAAGTTAAGCTGGTCCACGTGTTTCCAGGCCAGAGTCTTGAGTGGGGACAAAGAACTCTGATAATCAAATACCTGGTCAAATTTCATTATTATAAGGTGTGATGTTTTCTATGTTGGACTCAGGGATCATATTTTCTTTAAAACACTATCATGTAATTGAAATTGTTCCATCTCAGACCTTGCCATCACTATTTTTGTATGCAATTACCCAAAATCACACACTCTTTATCCTCAATACCTCCTCTCAACTCTCCACTAACATCAGTCATACTTTCATCACAAATTCACATTTATTCATATCACTCCTCCCACAACAAAACTTTTCTTTTTAAATCATCCAAAGTCCTGACCACATTTTATGATCCACCTTATATCAAATCACCTCCTTCCCAAACCATGGCCGTCTATGTAAGTTCATTGATCACAAAAATCCTGTACATTTTATCAGCATAATTCTGTTCTATACTTAATCCATAATCCACACTTAATCATGGAAGTTCAGTTTTAACTTATTTTTCATGTTTTTGGTTTTACTTTCACATTTTTAGAACTGGAGGAACTTACCGCTCCTATACACAGCTGGATTATGGCTTTGTATTCCTTATACACCCAAGCTCATTGTAATGCTGGTGGCTGAAGTGACCCCAATTCTTTCTTCATCGGGTGTCATATTTCTTTAACTGTTGATTTTTTAGTTCTCAGACATGATGACTTAGAATATTATCTTAGGGGGTTAAAAAAGTGATAAAGACACAATTTTTGGATCCACTCCTAAAGTTTCAACATAGAGGATCTTGGGTAGATTAAAAATTTTTGCTTTTGTTTTCATGAAATTAGTCCAGATTGGTCTGAGGCAGATGAGGTAAGACTGAGCTCTGCAAAATGTTTATGAGGAACATTCGGGAATGTTCCTGAAGCATTAATAAACACTGTCTTTTTACAATAATTACCATATATATTAAAATAGTTTACACTCATTAAAAAGGCAAAACAAAAAAATTAAATTGCTACCTCTGCGTTCCACACAGTTATCTAGCCCTCCAGATTCCAATTACAGAATGTTAAGACCAGAAATGGAAGAGATCATTGTTGAGAATGTCAAGTTTGAAGGCACTCACCTTTTTCTGGGTCTTGACATGTTGAGTAGCCTTGATTATTTTCACCAGTCAACTTACCAGATTGATGGATCCATAGAGGAACACCACACACTTGGGTGGCCAATCAGTTTGCAAGATTCTTTCAGTATGCGAAGGACATCAGATGGATTCCAGGATATCATTAACCTAGGAAATCATGTAATTTTATTCTCTCATTTATGACTCCTAATGAGCCAATCCTATTAATAATCCAATATTTTCATATAGTTGGGTATTCATCGCATAGATAGAATCTTTTCAATATTTACCATATAAGAAGTTTGGGAGAGGTAGGGCTTGTGATGTTTCAGTGGTTGATCTAATGGCTACTACCAGTCCCAAACGAAGCTTCCCCTTCTTAAGTCTCAGAAACTGGAGACCAGAAGATGAAGTGAGGCATAGAAGTGCAGCCAAATGACACAACAGAAATCACCATGCTTTAGTTAGTTCCGGGTGACATGGGCTCTGTTGACAAATTCATGATAGCTACCTTTATTTAATCCTTTGCTAAAAGTTTTCATTTGCTTTCACCTTTAAGCATTCTAATTATGTTACATTTTTCATTTTCTAACTGAAGAAATCAGTTAGAGAAGATTACATGATTTCCCTAATGTTGCAGAGCTTTAAGGTAGTGAAAGAATAAAGTAGGAATTTGAAGTAGGCTGATTCAGGAGACTGCTCCACAATATGGTGTCATAATTTCACATGCTAGGGACCTCTCTATACACACCTGTGGCATATGAGCATGTAGATGCCAATACGCGGTATTGCATAGATTCAAACTACAATTCAAGTTTAAAAAAATGTATACAAGAAAGGTAAGGTAAAATTAAATACCTCCAATATCCAGATAAGTATCCCATTCAAGTGGGTGTGCAATATTAACCTCTAGCCCATTATTCATATGTAGCAATACTATGTGGGCTCTAAAATAACAGTCTCTCAATTTTTTTCCATAATAGTATGTGAAAGATTTGACTTTGAAAAATTAGCTAACAAAAGGCTATAATAGTTTTTAAACAAGACTGCTAGCTGAAGTTCCATGCATTATTAAAACGGAGCCCCACTTTTAACACATAGGCATAATTGTTATGTAACAATATGTTCTAGGTGTAAACATAATGATTCCATATTTGTATTTATTGTGAAATGAGCACACAGTAAATCTAGTTACACATGTATCATACATATTTTTCCCCCTTGTGATGAAACTTTTAAGATTTGTTCTCTTAGGCTTTCACATATTTAATCCAATGTTATTAACTATGGTCACCGGTTGTGCCTCTTATCTACATGACATATTTACTTTCTAATTTGGAGTTTGTACTTTTAACACCCTTCACCCATTTTGAAAACCTCTCACCCTCTGGCCCTGGCAACCACTCATCTCCTGTCTGTATCTAAGAGCTTTATTTTTCTTGATTCCACATATGAGATCATACGGTCTTTGTCTTTCTGACATTTCACTTTCATAATGCTCTCAAGGTCCACCCATGTTGTTGCAAATGGCAAGATTACAAACTTCATTAGAGTCAGATAATGTTCCACTGGAAAATAGGGCTACTACATTTTCTTTGTCCATTTACCTATTGATAGGCCTTTAGGTATTTCCATTGCTTGGTTATTGTGAAAATCTGTAACATCTGCAATGGGGGTACAGATAGCTTTTTAAAATGTAACCTCATTAATAGAAGAAATCTTTGTCTTAGAAGACAGGAGACACTCAGTCTACCAGGATCTCTGCTGTCTTAGGTCTACAGAGGATCTGAGAGTTCAGGATCAAGTCTATCCCATTAACAGTTTGGTTCGATGGGACAAATCATGATCTTGAACAACTGACATTATGATTCAGACATGGAAATCACATATTAGCAACACTTTAGAGGAAAAATATATTCCCTGCTTGTTAGAGGAACAAAAAATTGGAATATAAGCCTTTTTTTTTTAAATTCAAAACTCTCAGAGAACTAAAGGAAAGGCAACTGAAACAATAGCATTAGGAATACATTTGGAACAATTTAATAAATACAAGGTGGGGGTTCTGGGGACATGGGCTTTGTTAGGATGGCAAGGCTCAAGAAAAATAAGTGTAGGTTTTCAAATGAGAAAAATTTGTCCTTTGTCATTCCAAATGTTACAATTAACATTCATACATGCAAAATATACAGACAGCCTTTGTTTTGATCAAGGAAGCACTTCTGAAAACTTCTATGTGAACAAGTCTGCTTTAAGACATGATTTTTGTCACTGAAAACATGTAAGAGAAGCTAGAGGAACAAATAGTGAGGTTGCAGGAAAGGGAGTTGAGCATTTAAAAGGTAGCTTGAATGTGATTTACAAACATGACTTCTCATCAGAATTATCTAGAAGGAGGTATAAACATGTAGCCACAAGAGAATCTGATCACTAAATAAATGAGGAACCTGAGAACTTGTGTGTGGGTCAAACAACGCTGTTATTCTGTTGTCATCTGCCACTAGAACCAACAGACTAAGCTCTCCAAGAGTTCTCTCCCAGGTTTAGTATCCTCTAGAGCACCTTTTAAAATATTTACCTTGTGTCGAACAAACTGTGCAATGGGCTATGACATTAGCATCCCACTCATTATCTTTCCATTGCTTGTCCCATCCCATGGGGCTGATTTCTTTTATAAATGGAGAAAGTGATAATGTATGTAGTGTTGGAGTAGAAAAACTACCACAAATACTGCCCAATGCATACTGCCTAGTACCTACGTAAAGAGTTACCCCTGAAATCAGGGATCCTGCAGTAGCACAAAGGAGGTATCTCCAAGAAGATACATCCATGTAAGTTTTATGAGTAATGACACCTGTAAATCTTCTCCCACACACAGAGCAATTGTGATGATCAGTTTCCTACCCTTGAACACTAAATACCTTCTGTATATATGAATAAAATTAATTCACAGGACAGGGATAATGGAGAAGGTGCAAGAGGAGAATATGGAAATAAGTGTTTTCCAAAATGCAATTATTTATCTGATTAATGCGTTGGCTTCTCGCCCAAATTTAATGCACTTAGTGGATCACAGAATTTTCTCAAAAGGAACTGATGGAGCAAATAAGGTGAATAAGCAAAACCAAGAATACAAACACATTCAGATGGCTGGTTTCAGAGGAGAGGCAGTGCCTGTGGAATTACAAATTTGACTTTCTGTTCCCGATTCCCTACAGAAAGGCAGCACAGGTAACTTTGTAATGATCAGATCTCTGCATTCACCTCTTTGGTTATTTTTCTCTCATGATAGGAAAACAGAATAAGAACATCACATTTTTTTTTCCAATTCAAAGCAGACAAAATTTTGCTAAATTAAAATGATTCTAGATAAGGAAAGGTCAGTCAGGTCTGGAGGCTCTTTCTTCATTAACAAAACATCAACACTCTGTGTTATTGCTTCCAGCTTGGTTTTCTGTTTTTTTTTTTTTTTTTTTTTTTTTTTTTTTATCAAATGGAAAAACTGGCAGACACCATGAGTAGAGCCCAGTGAGGCATGCATTACATTATTAGAATCATATAAAAGCAAGGCAGGAGCCAACACCATATTATACACATAATAGCAATAATAGCATTATAACTACATTTCTCTGTTTTAAATAATACTCTTTGCACTGGGGATACTGATCTCTCTGATAATAATGGGAGCAATTGCACAATTTTGGTCATTTGGATGTCATGTTCTTCAGTGATAAGACTATAACAACAGAGGTCAGGCGAGCTCTGACACATGATGTGACATAGTCTGTGGTACAAACTATCTGTGAGGTATCAAGAGAGAATATCTTCAGATCTTGGCAATAAATACAATCTGGAGGGTATGGAATAAAGTTAGATGTAAGCAAGGATGAGGGACAGCAAATAAAACAAGGCAGTAAGTGTGTAGCTCAAAGATAAATGGAGACACTAAAAATTTTTAAGATTTCACTTGAGCAAAACTCTATTTGAAACATGCAGTCCGCAACCAGAAGTAATTAGAAGTTCTACACTCTGAAACTAGGGAGTCTTTTGTAGAGAACAGGCAGAAGCAAATCAAAGAGGTTATTTGATTGGCTATCACTTAAACATTTTAATTATTTGGAAACAGCTGACTGTGATGGTTATTCTTAGATTTTGATTTCACAACCTTGAGGGCTTACAGACTTAAATTTTATTTAAAGTCACTTCAGCACAGTGGCCTTTTGCTTAATTAATTTAACATGTGCACTCATGCATCCCTTAACCACATGTCAGTAAGTGAGGAGTGGCTTGTATGACAGTGGTCCCACAGGCTGTACTACAGAGCCTAGGAGTGTAGTAGATTGTGCCATGTAGGTTGGGGTGATTACACTCTGATGTTCACCCAAGGGACATTTCTCAGAACATAGCCCCATCATTAAACTATGTGTAACTGTGGAAGTAGACATCTGTAAAACTTGCTTCAAAGATAAGAGTGCATATCAGTAAAGATCATGTACTCAGTGTATGCTTGTTGAACAGATTCACATTTGGAATTTGTGCATTAAGTCAAAAATGAATATCAGGTATAGTGTCCATATCTAGGGTAGCAAAACCAGGGGCCAGTTGTTTGTTTTTTATAAATAAAGTTTTATTGGAATGCCCCTTTGTTTGCATATCGTCTATACCTCTCTACTACAATGGCACAGTTTGAGTTGTCATTACAGAAACCACATGGCTTATAGATCCTGTACTGTATTATATCAAGATTGTCTGACACAGAAACATCAATTCCAAAGAGCACCTGCACCCCTATGTTTATAGCAGCTCTATTTACAATAGCTAAGCTTTGGAAACAACCCAAATGCCCAAAAATAGATGACTGGATCAAGAAGATGTGGTACATATATACCATGGAATATTACTCAGCATTCAAAAAAGATAAACACATGCAATTTGCAGCAACATGGATGGCGCTGAAGGGATCATGCTTGGCGAAATAAGCCAGGAAGAAAAAGAAAAATACCAGATGGTCTCACTCATAGCAGGAATCTAGAAAACTTAAATAAGGGACCAGGAAAATG